>NW_023458560.1:58838828-58897955 GCF_013731165.1 Rhagoletis pomonella
AATGTAATGTGTTTTAACTCTACAGAATCTTCTCCTTCATTTGATACACATACTGGTTTTTTAAGTATATTACATTGCAATTTTTAAATTACTCATATCTTTCAAATTTCAAAGTTCTTTTAAAAAATCCTGACGTCAGAGAAAAAAATTAAGAACGCAATTTTACTATATTTGGCCCTTGGTTTGACGAATATATTGATTTTTTTTTGTGTGCAAAATTGCTTGCCGCAAGATATTATCTGTATATTGAGATACACATTTATAAAAAAAAATTTTAAATATTAAATTAACAAAAGAAATATAGCCAAATCTGTTCAACATAAAGCATTTCTATTATTGCCACCAGTGTGATTTACAAATCCCGAAAATCCCGGGATTCTAGGCAAATAATCCCGGGATTTTCGCGACTAAAAAAATACCGGGATCCCGAGATAGGTATATTTGCGTATGTACAGTAACAGTCGTATCAATAGTACCCCCATTTCAAAGTGAGATTGTTTACCACTTTTGTTTATTTTTTTTTTAATCTGATTAAAAGGTCGACATTTTTGATGAAAAATCGTTGCTTTTTCCTTTGGTTTGTATAAAGCTTGAAAATTGGGTTAATGTGATTTTTTCTTAAGCATGATAAATTTTTTTTTATAAAATAATAACAAATAAACTTTAGCTCTCAATATAATGTGAATACCTACTTAAAAAGGAAATGGTGTACGGGGACTTTTGCTGTTAAGTGTAGCTTAACTAAATTGTATGGTTATATTTTGCATTAAATTTTATACGTACGTATGTATACCTAGATGTATAAAAATTACATTAATGTTACCAATAACGACATTTTTGTAAATATTTTAGCGGTTACCCCATAAACTAAAGAATTACATATTAAATAAACGAAAACAGTTTGCAATTAGTTTTAGGGTCTCATAACAGCGCAGCTAGCACCACATGAGTTTCCAGCGCCCAGCTCTGCATCCCTTTTGCAGTATTTCAGAGACAGTTCTGAAATTTGTAGGGCGGAACTAGCGCTTTGCCAGAATGTCTCTAAATTTTGCTGCAGGGTAGCTTAAGTTGATATTCGTATCAGCAACCATGTAGCAGCGTAGGCATACGCCTTAAGCAAGTATTTGGAATTCAGTGTAATTTTATCGAAACTATTCGCTCATCTCTAGTTGAATTTTGCAAAACTACAGGTAAGACGATGTTTATTTGTTTATATTGATACTTACAAGAATTTTCAGACTTTTTCGGTTTGGAATTTTATTAGGTGAGGAAATGCCACGAAGAAAGTGTCAGTTTAGCGAAAGTATGAAATCTGGCTTTGATTTTATTGAAGCCGACCCAATAAGCGGTGAGAAAGCGATTTGCAGAATTTGCAAGTGTAGTTTTTCCATTATTCACAAAGGGAGAGGTGACATTATAACGCACGCGCGATCGGATAAACACAAGAAAGCTTGTAAAGGGTCGGACGCAGCTTCCATAGAAGAATATTTCAAAAAGCAAGAACCTTCTTCAGAAGATTTTGGTTTGTGCTGCAAAAGAAATTGCTTTTGCTTATCACTCTGTCAGACACGATATCAGTTTTAAAGCTTCGGATTGCACCTCTAAACTGGTTTGCAAATTATTTGGCACGAAATTTGGTGCTGGAAAAACTAAGCTAGAGGCTCTCGTTGTAGGGATAATTAGTCCATATATATTTTCCGAAATATTTAAAGAGTTGGACGAATCAAACTTTATTTCTATTATGATCGACGCTTCAAACAGGAAAGACATAAAACTCGTTCCTGTGCTTGCGCGATATTATCACTACAAAGATGGAATCAAAACTAAACTGACCAGGCGAGACTTCCGAAATTTTGAAAAATCACGTTATGACGGCATTAGAAAAATATAATCTGAAGAACAAGGTGGTCGCATTTTCGGCTGACAACGCAAATACCAATTTTGGCGGCGTTAATAGGCAAGGGCAAAACAATGTATTTAGGAAGTTACAGTCAGATTTAGGTCACTCCATTATTGGACTAGGATGCTCTGCTCACGTTTTGCATAATGCTGCGCAAACTGCAGCAGATTGTTTACCGGTTGATCTTGAACTAATTGCTGTCAAAATTTATAAGTTTTTTTACATTTAAACTGCGAGGAACACGAAACTAAAAGCAATGTGCGAGGACGCAGATATAGAATATAAAAAATTGCTCTCACACGGTAATACGCGGTTTTTAATCTGTTTGCAATCTGCTATTGGGCGAATATTGCAATTATATGATGTTCTTAAAGAATATTTTTTAAATACAGATAACTGCCCTCAGATATTGAAATCATACTTCGGTGACCCTATGAATGAAATTTACACTTTGTTTTTGCATGGTAGTTTAGGAATTTTTCAAGAAGCTATCACTAAAGTAGAAGGCGAAACTATAAGTGCAGTAGAAGTAGCATTTATAGTATATGAAAACGTATTGCAAAAAATTAAGATTCGTACACAGGAGATATTTATTCCATTTGCTGCCAAGCAATGTTGGATTGCATATGCTAAAAAATATCAAAATACTAATAATATTTTGTTTAAGGAGAGAGTAGTAGAGTTCTATGAAAAGGCCGTAAACTATCTTGAGATTTGGGGTCAAAATTTAAGTTTTTTTGGCAAGCTTACTTGGATTAGTATTGAAAACGAAATATCTTGGAAAACTATTGAAGAAAATATTACTGAAATAGGATGTTATACTAGTCTTAAGTTCGATGAAGATACTATTTTTGACGAGATTGGTTGTGTAAACACTATAGTAAGTAAAGAAAAAAGGCGCGGAGAGTGGCAGAAATTAAGAATAGAAGAAAGGTGGAATGCAATTAAAAACACAGTACAATCGACCAATGTAGATTTAAAAAATATATACTAATGCTAGTTGAATTTGCTTTGTGTATTCCAGGCACAACTGCTTCAGTGGAAAGGACATTTTCTCTTATGAAACATTTGTGGTCCGAAGATAGAAATTCTCTGCGTGTATCAGTTGTAGGTGCATTGTTACAGATTAAACTGAATTGTAATGAAAGTTTTTCCTCATTTTATGATAAAGTACGAAAAGACGCAGTTCTTTTGAAAAAGTCCCTTACCAATGATAAATATGAAAAATAAGCACATATTTTTTGGTAATTGATAAATTAATATTTATGCAACTTTTTTAAGTTCCTGTTCAATATTGTTTTCACTTATCTTTACCTTTATCCTTACAAAATAATAAGAAAGGGATAGAAGGTCACATATAAAAGTGCTTCGGATACCTAAAAAACTCATGGAAACTTTGCCTGAAATCTCTGGTAAATCTCTCTGTTAGGTCATGCTTGCTGGCGTCCGGAATTAAGCGCAAAAAGTTCTGGCAGCCCTATACATACATATACTTTTTAAAGTTTTCAAGGCCATTCGGGTAGATTTAAAAATAATATTTTAGAAATGAATTTAAAAAACTTTGGTTTTTGGTATCTTAAAATGTAGGTAACATTCATCTGAAAAAAAAACGCTGAAGCATTCTTCTTGCATATTTTTCAATCAATGGAGCTCCAGAAACAAGTACAATAAAAAATAAATCAAGTATTTGAACAATTTTAACCCTAAAACGTTTATTTATGCGAAAAAGTACCGAAATAACTATTTTTTTTTTCATTTTCACTCGAAGAAACAGCTTCACCAAATAAAAAAAAATGCAGCATGCAAAATATTTGTCGCAGATATTTTGCAAATTTTGCAAATTTTTAAATTTTTTAATTTTAATCATTTTAGATACTTCAAAATGTTAAAATTAAACGGTGAAAATGTTCGTCTTGCCAAACGAACGAATCTTATGTAATAATAATAAAACTTGCGCGCCACCAAATGAAAAAAAAGTACAGTGAGTAAAAGATGACTATGATTTGAGAAACTAAAATGCGAATTTTGAAGTTTTTATTTACACAATCGATTTTCATTCTAAAATTTTTATATACATACGTGAAGGAAGTTATATACATATGTATGTGCATAAGGAATACTGTGTAAAAATTTTCCACGCCAATATTTATGTACATAATTACTTTTAAATAAGATGAATTTTAAGTTAAGTTATGCGAGTAAACTCGTTAATTGATACTGCGGGGCGTATACGTTACATACACAACTACGGGTATATGAGCACGAGTTGTTATTTAGATTTTTTTAGTACAGTGGTCGAAATGATTATAGTCGCACCACATTTTGACAAGTTTTAACATATTATTATTGTAGTTATTTAATCTTGGTTATTTTTTTTATAAAAATATAGCTTATTCTTTAACAGAACCCGTGTAGAACCAAGTTTCAAACTTTGTGCAATATATAAAAAAAAAATCAACAAACTTTCGTAAAAATTTCTAACTTTTTAATTAGATTTCCCAGAAAGATTCTGAGTATGCAGTTTTGTAGCCCATTGAATTCCAGTAGAACAAAGTACAAGTTTCAAAAGGGTAAAAATTACGGTTGATTTTTTAGGATTTTTTTTGTCCCATTTGCTTCCATATAACATCCTGGACAATTCCTACCTGAAGGTGAAAAGGTGCCCAGTCCACTTGCAATGCAAAACTACATAGGGTTTTCGTCTCTCCTGAACAATTTCAAAAAAATTAGGATGCTGTTTCAGCGCTAATAATTAAAACTAGGATCATTGAAGTAGGTTTTAAGACCTGTAAACTTTCTTGGAAAAAATTTGTCAAATTATTTTTTATCCCACATCCAGCTGCCATAAATATGGTCAGCGTGGTTATCAAAGACGTTCATCCATCAATCAGTTACGCTTGTAGTTAAATTCTAATTATATTCTGATTGTATTCTATAAGTAATCTGAATCGTAATCGATATCGTAAGCAAATATTATTCAGAAGGTATATCAACGCTTGGTAATGAAGTTCTGCATAAGCGTTCGCAGAGTTATTTTGCTTTTGTATCCGTTCATATGCATCTAACCTTCCACTCCCAGTTCCAAGAGGAAATTCAATGGAGGGCATACAGTGTTAATGCATAGTTATTTAGATATGCAATTCTATGTACAAACATCATCATACACATAAGCATTTATAATCGCCAAACACCATTGCGCATCACAGCTTTCGCATTCACCAAATGCGTGTGGTATGCGCAGAAAATTGATTCTCTATTGACATGCCAATATTGATGTGGTTCTTAGTACATACATATGTAGTTGGTGTTGTTGTTTTCACATTGTATTTGCGTAGTCATAGTTGCAACCACAATGTTGCATTTACTACAGCAACACAATGCATTGCAAAGGAAGAAATGTTTTGCAACATTGATTTTGGGTGTGTATGCAACGAAGTATGTAAGTATTTTCTAAGCAATAAATGCACATATCTACATACATACTATATTGCACACGTACATATGTATGTAGGCAGAAATGCTGTGTAGTACTCCAACGCTTTCACATAACTCTTAAAATAAACCAATTTTTTTTTTATTTCGTTTCGCCACATAAAATGAAAGATCCCAAAGTTGTATGTCGAATCCGAACGGCGATTAAGTTTTTATGAGAATCATTTTTGTAAGAAAAGTACACTCGAAGGTTTGGAATGGTCACCTGAGAGGGAAAACATTTCCAACACTTTCAGATGATGCGCGATAAGAAAATTACAGTTAAATGCTTATCGCAGAGATGTACAGTTTTAAATAAGGTGCAGTCTCAAGGGCTTTGAAAATTGCAGAGGATAGCGAACCAATAAAAAAATCCAAATAAACTAAATATTTTTTGTAATTTCCGAAACCGAAGCCGTTCGTATAAAAAGTTTAGTAATCGAAAGTTAGCAAGTTATCGGAATTTATCGAATGATCGAAGTATATAGGGATCGAAATTTATCGAGTTATCCATGTTTAGTGAGTTATCGAAACATATGAAACTGCTCAATATTTATTGAGTTGTCGACATGAAATTAGTTGTCGAAATTTATGGCCAGTTATCGAGCTATAAACACTTATGGAATTATCGATATTTGCCAAGTTAACGAAATGTATCAAGTTGCCGATATTTATTGAATTATCATTATTTATAGAGTTAACGAAATTTATCGAGTTAACGTAATGCATCGCGTTCTTTGAACTTATCTCGTCATCGAAATTTATTAATTTACTGAAATTTGTTGATTTATCGAATCGAAGTTTTTGGAATTTTCAAAATATGTCGAGCTATCGAATTTTCAAGATTATATAAGTTCATCGAGTCATCACCGCTTTTCGAATTTTATCTTGTTGCCAGAGTGTAATGAGTTATCGAAATTTATCGATAGCTATCAAAATTAGCAAAGTTATCGAAATTTAGAGAGGTATACAGAGTTTATCGAGTTATCGATTTATATCGAAATATATAACTTTATGAGCTATCGAAATTTATGGATCTTTCGAAACGCACAGTTATCGAAAATTATCAAAGTTTTTGAATTTATCGGGATTTTAGTGTTGTTTTTTTAATTCTTTGAATTATCGATATATTATCAAATTATCGAAATTCACTGACCAACTGAAATGTATCGGCTCAACTCCAAGTCCTGCCAAAGTCCTCCAAAGACCTTCAAATTTATAAAAAATTGTAGTCATGTTTTAGTTCCAAAGCAGGAACTTTTCCGGTAAGTAACTGGCTATCCTAGTATCATTTATAACGCGTATGATTTCATTTTTCAGCTCTGTACTCATCTCGGTTTATTTGGCATAGACCATACATTTCACGTAGCCCCTGAAATGAAGCCCAGTGGAGTCAAATCGCAAAATCTTGGCGGCTAGTAGGGTGGGTGTACAAGAGTCGGTGTCAGCTCATCCACGGCTCAATTGAACTGAAGCTCAGCATTTATGAATCTAATACACCAGCAGGGGTGCTGGGAAACGTTTTGATGAACCTCTTCCGGTTTTGCGCCTGCGATTTATGAAGTATGCAGTCACACTTCGTTATTCATAAAGATAAAGTGTACACAACGTATTGTATATGATTTGAGCATGAGTTGGCTGTACAAATTGGAATGGAATTTTAAGAGGTCTACCCTCTTTTATTAAACTCAAGTTATATCGGGGACTTCTCGAATGTGGAAGTATCGCCTCCCCATTTGCATGCCTTAGAGATTATGGTGGAGGTACTTCCTTCTCGTCAGGTGTCATGTGACGTCCATACTCACATCGTACTACCGCAGTTTCCTTTGTGAGCGAAATTGTCTCTTTTTTTTCGGCCAGATGGGGAAGAAGTGTTGCCGCAGCCGAGCTGGTATCGTTTCTTAATGCCGATTACCAAATTGTCGTTTGTTGGTGATATTGGGCTTCATTCTGCCCATCTCTACATACCAAAGGATATTCACAAAGAGTTTTAAATATCGGCCGAAAAATTGATAAAATAAAAAGGCCGAGACACATGACATTTATTGTAGAACATATGGCAAACAAGGGTAAAAACAAATAAAACATACGAAGTAGCCTTTTAAATGACATTAGCTGCAACACTGACGACAACAACAACAAATCGTATAAGTGAAAACTCGATCACCGGAGATCACTTAAAGCAAAATTGCGCCTCGGAAGCCAGCAAACTGGGGTGCCGCCGAAGCAATCGACGTGCCGTGCAACAGCAGCATTTAATCCTTTCTCTCTCTTTCGGATGTTTCGACTGAGCCGCGAACAAGTGCGTGTGTGCGCTGCAGTGACACGCAAACTATGTAAGCGACTCACGGACTGACATGCAAGCGGACGTTCATGACACAGCGGGACGGACGCAGTTTGGGCAACGGCATACCGCGGAAGCGCGCGCGCACGTGATGGATGACAGCTATGCTCAATGGTTATTACATGCCTCATATGAAAATGAATGAAAGCCACCACCGCCAGCTACTATTTAGTAGAGCGGTAGCAACAACAACAACTAAGCCAGTACAATCAGGCAGCTCAGGTTGCCACATCCATTAACTGGTCGGTGTTGATGAAGGCAATTTGATAAGCGACTGTGACGATGGATAGATGCGTCGTTGCTCATAAATGAAATTATGCAGGCGCACAGACAATTTGTTGAACCGCCCCTAATTTGTAATATTTTTTGTTGTGTTAAAATTTCGTATGTTTTTATGTTTTTGTGCAGCAGTGACGTTGCAATGTGTGACGTTGTGTATTAAATATTCTATTAAAAGGTATGACAGCATGAAGTCAAAATATGTTAAATGCTGACGTTTGACATGACATGCTGCTACATACATACATACTTACATACATATGTATGTACATGGCGGGTATAGTAGTGTTGACTGCTGATGGGGTAATCGGTGGCACAGGTGAGCTGGTGGAAATGTGAGAAGTTTGTATCCCGAAAACTCTCCTATACATATTATGTATTTATGTTTATTGCCAAGAAATACTATTTAACGGTTGCAATGGAAACTGATGTTATCATAAGCGTAAATATTTATTACACAATTGGCTCATAAAATTAATAAAAATACGCCTGTTTGTAGTCACCTTTCAGGCGTCTAATCAAGCGTATTGGCTGTGTGAATATTTCGGAGAAAAAGAGCGATAACCGCAATTTTGTGTGCGCTCAATGGCAAGGGAACCACTTAGTTGCAGTTCCCTGCATTAAATTGGGCCATTTCGGAGCCTAGACGTTAAGCTCGCAGTAGTTCGAGACCATTTCGGGACCTGTTCAGGACTATTTTAGGACCATTTCGCGTCTAGTTCACTATTATTTGCGGATCATTTTGGGGCTAGTTTGTAATAATTTTGGGTCTAGTTCAGGACTATTTTAGGACCAGTTAGGGATTGTTTTAAAGCTTGTTAGAACTTATTTTGGGAGAAGTTCATGACTCATTCCAGCGTTTCGCGGCATGTTCAGTACCATTTCGGAACCATTTCGTAACCTGATCAGGACTATCTCGTGACCATTTCGGAGCTATTTCAGTACCATTTCGGGTTTAGTTCTGGACCATTTGAGCCTAGTTCATTCCTAGTTCCGGTTCATTTCGGGCCTAGTTCAGGACGATTACGGGGCTGGTCAGGAACACTTCAGGGCTAGTTTGGTATTATTTTAAGTCTAGTTAAGGAGCGTTTCGAGACTAGTTCGGGATCAAATTGGGACTAGTAAGGGACCCTTTCGGGTGCGTTTCATTACTTGTTCGAGATTATTCCGGGACAATTTTACGACTATTTCAGTACCACTTCACGACTAGCTCAGGACAATTTTGGTACTGGTTACGGATTATTTCGGGGTAGTTAGAAACTAGTGGTAGTTTTTCCTTCCTTCAAATAAATATCTGTCTAAAATCTCTAAATATTATTCGCCAGTGATCGCTTTGCCCTTTTCAAGGTACTGTGAATGGCACCGCGTGCATACCAAAAAATTTCAGCTCGTGCCTTATTGGCTTACATACACATTTTGGCCTTATTTTTTCCACGTTCTTGTTACAAAACGGCACATAAATTCGTTTGGATTGCGCCGAACATTGCCATACACTCTTTTGAAGTTACGCTCATCATTAGGACGCACACCACAAACTGGAGGGGAAGCTTGTCCAAACACTTAGCAAAATCTTAGCGCAAAAAATATGATTATATAATTTTGGTTAGTAGGCAAACAAAGTCCTTTACTTCTTTCAAATTTTAACTGTCAACAGTTCCGTGTGTCCCAATACGCAAGGGCTCCTTATGTGCTGCCAGGAAGCACTTAGTGTTGTTTTCGAGCACCGATAGGCCAATCTCTTTGCCTCCTGGTGCTGAGACCGTTGATGTCAACGTCATCCACTCGTTCCGTAAAGGGTCTCTCCATACAGATTTAACAGTCGTTGGTTCAACACTCTGAAACCAAGGTCTGACGTGGAGGAGGAGAGGGACCAGCAAAACCTTCGGTTGTACAGCCTTAAGCTTGAAGTTGTAGCCAGAACCGTTTTTGGGGTCTCTTGGAATCGTTCTTCGGTTTTTATGCAATCGTTTTTCGGGTCTTTTGGAATCGAGTTTCGGTTCCGTTAGACCGGTCCGCTCGATTCGTTAGAGTTCCTCGGTTCATATCACTATATGGAGAAGGTAGTCTTACTGTGCCTGACATACTTATAGATACCAAATCTCGAACTTAGCTGCTCAGATCTTATTGCAGCCATTGTGAATTTATACTACGAATCCTGTCCAGAAGTCACTAGAAGTCGGTCGAATAAAAAATTTGATAAACTAAGGAAAAAGGTCCGGAAGCTCTTTTACAGAGCTAAAAGAACCATGTGAATGGGAACCTTATAAAATTGCCCTCACCGGGTACAATAAAAATATTAGATGTGCAAAAAGGAACTCATGGACTCTTTTCCGTACAGGGATAAAGGATCTTACAGAAAAATCCACAGAGTCCTCGCAAAGACGTACACTAATGAGTTAGGGCTCATAAAAAGACCCGACGGATCCTTCACGAACAGTTGCATGGAATCCCTTAACTTGCTAGACGAAGGTGCATTTTCCTGACTGCTTGCCACTGAGCCTGAACCAGCAGACCAACCAAAGTTATACTTTCCAATAAGTTGAACATCCTGTCTATTGAGAACAATGGAAAGAATCGTTGAGAGGCATATCAGGGATAGTTTCCTTACCGGGAACCCTTTGCACAGACACCAATAAACCTATCTTCCAGGAAGATCTACTATCCACGCTCTTCAGAGTCTAACGAGGAAAATTGAGAAGTCCTTGGAGGCCAAAGAGGTAGCGGTGGCATATTTCTTGGATGTGTAGGGTGCTTTCGATAACACGGAACACTCTCTAATAGACAATAGCGTCCGGCACAGAGGGGTTTATCACACCACATGTCGCTGGATAGCTTTAAATCCAGGACCATTACATCGACTCGAGGACAGGAAAAAATCTTGCCCCCAGGGGAGGGGGAGGGGGAGTGATCTCCCCTCTGCTATGGTCCAACGCAGTAGACATTGTCATCCTTATCAGTGGAAGGTTCGAAAACACTATCTCCAACCTCCTGCTGAATGCTGTGAACATAGTCGCCAAGTGGTGTAGTACTAATGGGTTAAACGTAAACCCCAAGAAGATTAACATAGTCATTTTCTTCAGGAAAAAGAACACGGACAAATTAGTAGAACCATTTCTTCTAGGTGAAAAGATACCCTTCTCCAAAGAGGTCAAATATCCAGGAGTTATCCTTGATGGCAAGCTCTCATGGAATCCACGTCTAGATAAAACAATTCAAAAGGCCAGGGTCTCTATCTGGACCTGACGGAAACATATGGCACGGAACTGGGGCAACAGACCTAAACTGACAAGGTGGATGTACACATGTATGCGTGGGCATCACTGGAGCGATGAGAACAACACCAGAGTTGTTAACTCTGACCAGTGTCTGACATTATGTGCCACTGTAAAGCCCTTACCAGGACCAGACTTCGCTTCCAAGGATCCCCGTACCTAGAAGGACAGAACATAAATGGCATTCAGCCAAAGAACCACGCGAGGTTCCTTAGCAGTACGTGGATCAAAGATGACCTGTAATTGAATAGAGGTTTGTTACAATTGATCGTTTTGGTCGCCGGTGATTAGGTGACCTGCTCCCTCCTCTAAATCTCATCTAATCTAATCTAATCTAGATACAAAATACCTGTAAACATTTTTAGCAAATAATAACAAAAATTACTTATTTTGAATTACTACAGTTTTGAAGAAAGTTTGTGTTATATTCTCACTTTGAGGTGCCACTGAGACCAACCAAAATTATTTCTAAACTACATACCGCCTACCAAGAGGAAAAAATACTACCAATTTTCGAAGGAAAAGCACGAAAGTGGCAATACTGGTCATCATCATACATTTTCACTGAGGCTCTGGGTGCCAAATGGTGAGCCCTAGGTTAGATTATACACTCCTTCGAAAATCGTTAAGATATCAGCCAACAAATCCGTCCATTTACATTTTAATAGTTAAACTCCAATTCTGATATCTTGAAAAATGTTTATGAATTAAAGCAATTCACAAACGTTAGCCAAATTTTTACTTTAAATCAAATCCGACCGTACTAGCTGCATATGTGTCAGTCTTCAATCGCTCATTGCACTCACGGCAAGTAAAGCACCTTTGGAACTCCAATGCGCCCAGTGTTTTATGCGCCTGTCACACAAACACATGCATATATTGTTGTTGTTGCATTCTCTATCTGCGCCCTGATTTTTTGTTTTTTTGTTTTTCAAGCGGACATACCATTTTGGCCATAATCTGTAATAGACCAATTGCGCTGTTGATGATAAACCATTTATTTTGCGTTTACTTACAAAATCGTTGTTGCTGACGCTATTACCAGTATTGCCATGGGCCCTGACTGCATAACTGTTGCTAGCTTGAATCATTTATTTTTTTTTTCTCTTCCTTTTTGTTGCTATTTTGTTGCCAGTGCATTGCATACATTTATTCATCGGTTCCCTGTGGGCGTTGTGCAATTTAGTGCTGCTATCAAAGGCGAACAGGCTGGCACAGATGGACTCAAAAACACACACACACACACACTCTAACATACATGCATACACACACACATATGTACGCTCGTATGTAGCGGTGTATATGTGCAGCAGAAAAATTACTGAAACGGGACATGAACGACTGACGACGTAGCCACGGTTGCCACTGAAGGAAAAAAAATATTTACCATCCACTTGAATAAAATCTACCAAATCTGGATAATATCTACCAATAACTTTTTTAAGTTATTTAAATGAAAACTACAGATATTTTCTTTTTTTAAGTTGTTGCAATCAAAACTAAATTTTTTTATTAAGGAATTTTTTATTAAACCAATTGTACGATATTTGAGATCATACTAATGGCATCTTCTTGCTTCCCTTCAACCAAAAGCGAAAATGATGAGCCTAAAGGCAATAACGAAACTTCATCTTTTGAAAAAACCTACCACTGGAGTTATTTTAGAACAAATGCCGTGACACAAAAAATCGCTTTTTATTTTTTTTTTAATATTCACAATGTTTTTCAAATAAATATTTTTTTTTTACTTTTTTTTTGTAAAAGAATATTGTTTGCGCTTAAACCAAACTCATAAAAATCAAGGATGAAAGCTATATACCACATTTAGAAGAATTCAAAAAATTTACGCCAAAAATTTCGAACATTTTTCTCTGAATTTTTAGAAAATTTTTGGGTATAGAGTTTTATTGCCCATTGAAAAATTCCCGCTGACTTACAATTTTTTTTGTGGCACCGGACTTTTTTTTCTTTTTTAATTTAATAATTGCTATTTATAAATTATTTTTAAAATTTTTTTGCGAAAAATCATAGTGTTTAATTACGTGCTTGTTCATTTTTTATTTTTATTTAAAGAATAATTTTCGCAAAAAATTAAATTTTAAAAATCAATTATAAATGGCAATTGTTAAATTAAAAATGAAAAAAAAAACATAAAGTTGCGGTGCCAAAAATATTTAAATTAGCCGGAATTTTTCTATGGGCAATAAAACACAACATGTGTTCCAAAATTAATGCAATTAAGTAGACTATATTTTAGAAAGAACTTTATAATCAGCCTTATCCTGAGTTTCATTTTCCCCGAACCTGTTCACTTTCACTTTTGGTTTCCATGTATTTACTATGGGCGGATGAAATATTTTCGGGTGAATTTTTATTCAAGCGAAACTCAGGATAAGGCAGAATGCAAAGTTTTGAAGTTCACACAAATTACTTTAACAAAAATCTACCAAAATGAAAACAAATTTACCTTTTTACCAACCCAAATTATTTCTACCAATTTTGGTAATAATTTACGAAAGTGGCAACCCTGGACGTAGCCACTAACCGGCCAGCCGACTAGCGGATCAGTCATACTCAGCCCCGCCAACGGCAAATCCAAAAGTCAGCAAAGGAAGGAATGGCCGAACGAGTGTAAGTGGTATGGCGAATGATTGGAAATGAAAAGTGGTGGTGGTGGCAGCAATCATTGCTTGGTGTGGCTCTCCAATGGGTGGGTGGTACGCTGCTTGGATGCCAGGTATGTAGATGGAGTGGATGGTGGTCGCAAACAATAATGATGTTGATGGCAATGGCGAGCGTTGGCGATGGTGACGGTGACGGCGATGACGAAGCTGATGTTCATGATTTGCTGTAGATTTCGTTAGCTGTATATGTACGCTTGCTTGAAATGATAATCACGATCGTTCCGTCGCTCAGCTCAGTCGATGGACATATTCACATTTTCATGTCAAGTCAGCGCATTTTCATGCATCTTTGCTGTGTTCATTGCTACAGCTATGATTACTATGGAAAGCAGTCATGCTTACATACGAGTTTCAGTACCAAAAAAAAAAAATTTATAAAATGTGGATACATTCGTATGTTTGCTATTTTTCTTGACTTTTTTGCTGTTTTTAATGCTGCAATTTTGTCATACAGACATATATATATATATCAACAGTACATTCATATGTATGTACATCGAATAGTATGGACTTCAGCAGCCATTGAATATTGACAAGAGCATTTTGCTCTGCAAAATTTCTTCGCTCATAGTACGGAATTGAGTTACAACACACTGTTGTTGTGTAAATGTATGCTCGAACGCGAATATGGTTTGCGAGACTTGAGTCTTGGGAGTGGAGGAGTCTTCAAATCTGTCTGTACATGTCTTAAGCCTACTTGATTTTCTGCTGAATCCTAACAGACCCTCTAATGAAATTTTCTTAAGCAAACTAAGTCCTCGAAAAAATGGTGCCGCAGAAATTTAAGGCGCTCCTACTCGGCTTTTGAAAGCCTCTGAAAACTCCGTGTGTTTCATTCATCGAGTAGTTGCCATAGTGAGCGCGATATTATGCATGTGTGTATTGCAAAAAAAAAACAAAAAGAAAACACCGATTTTCGGGAATTTATTTATATCTTTGAAAGCATCAAGAAAAACGATGTGGCTGAGAATTTTAGAGAAATCGGTGATCGTTTCGCGCACCTGAAATACATATTTACCAAAAATCTGGCCTATTTTCCACAACTATTGGGCCAAATGTCTGAAAATTCGCACATAACATTACTAAACCCTAAAATCGACTTATGTAAAATTTAATTTCAAAAATTGTTCACGTTAATAAATAACAATGTTTCGGATCGATTTTGATTCTCTACAGCACCAATAGATTCGGAAAATGTATTAGTTTACCTTCAAAAGTTTCCCTATTGTCTATTATTAGGCGCATATGAAATATGTACTCTCAATTTTAAGCAAAACAATAACATTTTTTCAAAATACTTTATCGTAAATAAATTTTTTTGCACAACTTTTTTTTTATAAAAAAATATTTTTCTTTTTACTTGTAAATTTTTGGTTTATTAATTCTTTTCTGCCGGCGAAGCATGCTGCGTAAGCGTTTTCGGTTAAACATAGTTTTGTTTAAGTATTTAATTTTTTTCTTTTTCGCATTCGCAAGAATCCTGCCCAGTTCACTTCAATTCATTTTTATTAAAATAATTTTAGATTTTTTCTTTCGTTTTTCGATGGCAAAAATTTAGAAGTTTTTTTTTATTAGTTTTGAGAAGCTCTAAATCTTTTTTTTTAAATCACTGCTTGTGGTTTTTTAGCTAAACGTAAATTTCTTTCGCGATACTTTAAAAAATTTAAATTTTAATCCATTTTTTGATGTGAATATTTAAAAAAATTAAAATTGTGTGACTTCTACGTTACCCGAAATCAACACAAATATTTTTTTTGCGCGAAACAACTCTCTGTTTATGTTTTATGTATTTTTTTCACCAGCAGTTTTACTAATAAAAATGTTTACAAATATTTATGTTCTTTATTTTTCCTTAAATTGAATTAACGAAATTTTTCTATTTTTTCGCACTTCAAGGAAACATTTGTGTGTAATTTTTTTCACTTCAAAATATAACGTATATCTTAAAGTTCTTATAGTTTCGTGGTTTTAAGCATTTTTGGTGTTGTTGTTTTTGTTTTTAAAATATGTGTGGGTTGTGGTAACTTTTATTTGACAGCTCTATTTTTGATTTCAAGAGATTTTAAAAAGTTTATTGTAAATATAGTTTCAATACTTTTATTTTGTAATAATTTTTGTTCAAAACTTTATTTTATAAACAGCTGGATTCACCAGCAATTTAAATGGAAAATGATTTTTTATTTTTTATCAATTTCCATATAAAATACAAAAAATTTGAATAATTTTTCACTTAAATTGCATTCATGAAATTGGCTGTAAGTTTTCAGAATTATTTGAAAAAAATTACTTTTAAGGTTTTGTTTTCGAAAGTGTATTTCAAACTTCTTTGAGGGTGTTCCTTTTGTTCCTTTTCTTAGTATTTTGTTGTCCTTTATAGCTGTGAGTTTCAGAATTTCCTATTTTATTTTGTTTGCAATTGCTAATTACTTTAGATTGTATGCCTTGAACGTCTTCCCAGAATCCTATCTCAGATCCTTTTCTCGTGCACTTATTGCTCACCCTTGAAACGATATCCCCGAGCGTAAAGCCGGGTCCGTCTAGTCTGGGGTGGACCAGGGACACCCAGAGTAGCTCCTTATGTTTGCAAAGCCTCTTCTATCGAGGGTGGGAAATGTGGAACCACCACAGGAACTGAAAGAATTTCAATCCTTGTTTCTGCGAAGGAACCATCCAGCTTGGATGGGTTTTTAAGGACTTTCACCAGTCTAGCTTTTTGACTCAAGATATCAATACCAATGCAATTATAATGACAGAAAATCGTTTTTGCTTCAATTACTTTACTCCTGCGGATGCAATAACTTTCCACCCGTTGCACGCATTTCGCAAATGCATATTAACTGCGGGCCCAACATAGCTCGCTCGAAAAAGTATGTAATTGCAACACCGAATGGTTGTGGCATTGTTTGTCGGGCGGTATTTTGTTTGTTTTCGTTACAATTCCGGGGGAGCACTTTCTAAAACCAGGAAAAGCAATACACAAATAAACAGTAATAAAAAAATTAAAAAGGAGCAAACCATCAACAATACTTAAAATCACAAAAATAAGGAAGAAAAATAAATGGTATACAAATAAAAACAAAAATTAACCGAAAATACCGGGTAACAATTGACCATTTAATCGCACTGGCGCGCCATTGCGCTTTTAAATGCTCCTCACAGCATAATATTCTACCGCTTATGCTAAATCAAACAACAGTTCAGCCGTTATATTTTTTTGGCCAAACGAAAATTACTCGCTCCAATTTATTTTCGCATTTTTTCGCGCAAAAAAATTTTAGCGTTAGCAAAAAAAATTTTGTGGCGTTAGCAAAAAAATGTTTCTTTGTTAATTTTTCTGCTGCTTAGAATCAATCTCTACCAAATATGTACATACAAACATGCATGTATATACATATGTATGTATGTATGATAATTGCCGATTTGTAAAATTTCACTAAAATTGCTGGGCTATTCATTGAAGTTGGCATTGCATTGAGGGGGAGCAGCCACTACCAGCTACATACATATTTACATAGTATGTACAATAGCGAGTGTGTAGCAGCGGTTGTTGGGTTATTGGCGTGAAGGGTATGCAAATTACATGCTCTATCATGTGAATGAAGGCTTTTGCAGTTGGTTGTTGTTCGCAAATTTTAGAAAATGCTTGTACCCACACAAACTCCATGCAAGCATATGTACATATGTACATATGTAGATACATATGATCTATGCATATTCATGTGGCTATCTATGTATGTACATTGCGAATGTATGAAGAGTATGTAAGCTCATTCAAATTCAAATTATACCAAGTAGATTTATGGTTGAAGCAACCCTACTGGAAATGTTTAGTTACCTAACTAAAGTATTCTCAATGAAAATTTGTATAAAAAATATTTTACAATTTTGGTAAAAAAGCCATTTGAGTTGCAAATAGATTGATCTTTTTATTGTTTTGCATATCCTTTCGAGGTCTGTAGTACTAAGCATCGCCAGATGAATTTGTTAGTTCCATTCGAAGATTTGAAACTTTGTAAAGAATGGAAATTTTCGAGCGATGAATATTTACCTTTTTCAACATGGGTTAAAAGGCGACACACAGCGCCTGTTAGCGACTATTAAACGTTGGTTCAAGCTGGTCCAGGAACGGCTTGGAAATTAGCCAAAAGAATGCTTGAAAAGTGCACTGGGATGATTTAAAATATGTCCAAAACCCCGACAATATTGTCCGCAAACTGACGGTTTTAGAAAAACTAACTGCCAAAAGAAGATCATGCTTCATATTGAAATTGCTCATGCCCAAATAAAAGCGTTTTTAAGCACATCAAGCTTGGAACTGAGGCTTGTAGCGTCGCCTTGGCAACTAATTCCTACTTTTTGTTCCCTCTCACTAAGAAAGCTTGTTTGGACAGGCTTATACATGCTTGGAGGACCCGAGAGTCCCTAACAAAAAATTCGTTTCAGAGGTACGACTGAAAAGTGGAAAAACTTCTTCGAAAAGTGATTCAAACAAATGCAAAGGTGTATGCATGCTGTTGGAGAATACCTTGAAAAACAATATGTCCATTTTAGGAAGAAAAGAAAGAAAAGAAGAAAGAAAAATAATAAGCAAGAATAATATCAAAAGCTTCACTAACAACAGCTGAAGCAAAGACCTAGTTGGAGGTTTGCCTAAGGACAGGCAGGTCGAATAATCAAAAATAACTCCAAAAAGTGAAGAAAAATTCTCTGAAATTCTAGAAAATTCCTTGAAAATCATTTAAAATAGCACACAAAGAAATTGTGGCAAATGCACTACACAAGTGTCGAATAGCAGGCCGTATTAAAGTAATAAGTTGATGGCAACTCAGACTATGCCAAGCCTAGTCTGACGCATCTCCGTACAACTTGTAGAGCCATGCAGAGGTGTTAAGTGATGACTACCATTGGCCACTGTGACTACACACCATTTGTGGACTCAATAAATTTTATATTTTTATTTAGGCACATGCAAACAACCTGGTATCCCCTCTCACTGAGTTATTCAATTCTGATTTTAAAAAAAAAACCTGAAAATAAAACGAGACATTTCGAAAAGTAAAACATCGAGAACCCTGAAATATAAAATAAGAATATCCTCGAAAAGACCTGATTTTTCTGGCTATTTTCTGTATATTTTCAGTAGAAAGAGTCCTGAAAAAAATCCCGAAAAGTCCCGAAAATATTCTAAATAGTAACGAAAATCTTGAAAAGTCTTGAAAACTTCAGATTTTCTAGCTAATGACCGCTTGTGATCTGTTCACAATACATCAGGTAAACTTTAACTTTTATTTTGGAAGACTCTAATGGTATCTTCGAAAAAAACAGTACACACTTGTTTTAACTGTGGCGCTTTCATTTCGAAACTACGTTAATTTACAGTTTTGATAAAGTATAGAATTGAAAAAGGAAAAAACTTGAAAACGAGCCAATAAAGGAGCTTAGGAATCCAATATATCAAGGTTCCTTCTAAATATTTGATCTAACAGATCGATGTCGTAGAGAACTCATCCCAATAATTTCGTATAATCTGAATCCATACGCTTAAGCTGTAGCCGAGTTGCAAACGCGATAGAGATCGTTTAGCCAAAATTCTTACTTAAGTAGAGTGCTTCTTTGAGCCTTTTAAATTTATACATAAGTATTTATTTGAAAAATATCGAAAATCCTCTAAAATTCTCTTCCACCTCTGGCATTTATTCCTTTTCACAGTTATTTTCCCTAGGCTTAGTCAAAAACTAACCGGTTTCTATGTTCTATGTTTTCTTGATAAATTATTTGTAAAGAAATTGTATCAAGATTTTTATCAAGAAAAAACTCTCATCGCGTTCTATGTCAATATTTATAAAATAAAAAGCTCTACGATTTCCACACGAGTGGAACTGATTTCATTTTAACATATGAAAAATATGAATTTAAAAGCAAAAAAGCTTTTGACTGCCGTATCCGAGTAGGTGGAGATTTCGGCTATAAATTCTGTGTGTCGCAGGATCAAATGCCGGCACATGCAGTATTTAAATTATAGAAACAAATTTTTTAATATACACTGCCGGAACAAAGTATTGGCACAGCAAATTTTTCCCAATATATGCAACAATTTTTATTCTAATATTTTTCTGCCAATTTTGTTAATTCAACAACAAAAAATATAACTCCTAAACTTTGTGCAAAACTCGCGAAAATTCAGCAAATTTACATCAAAATTTTCAACTTTTTAATCAGATTTTTTAGAATGCAGCCCATTATATTCTGGTAAAAAAATGCAAGTTCAGAGTTAGTCAAAAATCGGGTTGATTTTTGAGAATTTTTTTTGTTGAAGGTGTTTTGCATTTTTTCCATATAAAGTATTTTCGAAAAAAAAAATTTTTATGGAAGAGTGCGCGAAAAAAAATTTCCAAACATCAACGGTAATTCCTAGCTAATTAAAACTTGCACTTCGTTATGATAAAATTGATTGGGCTACAAATCTGCATACTCAAAAAAATTCTAAAAAATCTGATTAAGAAGTTGAAAATTTTCATGAAAATTTGCTGAATTTTCGCGAGTTTTGCACAATGTTTAGGAATTATATTTTTATGGTCTTTGTTGTAGAATGAACCATATTTTTATACGAAACTAGCGGAAAAATATTAGAATGAAAATTGTTGCATATATTGTGAAAAATTTGCTGTGCCAATACTTTGTTCCGGTAGTGTACAAAATTTATAATTTTCATACGAAATTTACATTTGTAAACGCTTGTCAATAGCATTTTCAATTTTGATAATTTATCATGAAAAAAGCTTTTGATTACTGTGCTAGAATCCAAATTCTTGATAAATAATACAAAATTTACAAATTATAAAAAAATTTTATTTATCAAGTGCACAGAATCGGGCTGTAAATATTAATTAGCTTCCATCCGATATATTGCCTACAGGGTCTCCCTTCCCACACCCATACACACACATCCACCTACAACAACAGCAACATAACAACAGCAACATTAACATTACACTCCTATGAATTTCGTGCACTTTTAACCATTCTCGCTTGGGGGGTTCACGGCTTGATAATTTGAAAATTTGCAGTTATAAACCCAATTGCTGCAACGGTAAATTTGTCGGCTGTCTGTCTCACTGTCTGTTTGGCATTGCGGCTTGATGATTTTCCTTCCTGTTCCTGTATGTACCGCTTGAGCCACCACCTACCAAATTCGGCCTGCTGCAAAACATTATTCCCATTCTTTGCTATTCCCAAACACTTCTATGGCTTTACAAATTCCACTGGCTGTCCGGGTGAATTGACCCGAAATTGCTGACGAAATATGCAATTATGTATTTTTGTTGAACTTTGATTTTGGCGTTCTTTGACGCATAGATTTTTTTTTTGCGAATTTTTTTCCTTGCGGCTTTGTTGTTAAATGATTTTCATTTTGCTGTACATTGGGCCGTTTGCTCTTGTTGGTGTTGTGCAATTTTCGCATTAAATTCTTGTTGGCTTTTAAGCTTTTTGGGAGGTCAGAATAATTGTTACATGTATGTTTGTAAATAACGAAACGTTTTTTTTTGCGTTTTTTTTTCAATTTTATACTGCCAATTTTGAAATAAGTTTGGAGCAAGAAGGGCGTAATATTAAAGCAATTTTATATTTTTTGATTGCTTTAGTACATAGGTATATGAAATGCATTAATGTCTGATGCCATATAAAAAAAAAGAACTTTTTAATGACCAATTTTGAAATAAAGAGATTTTTAGAAAAATAAACAAATTGTGAAAAATTGATGCGTCTAAAATATTTTTTTGCAAGGCAATATCGGGGGAACAAATTTTGCAGAACCTAGGGGTCGCTACTTAAAAGTTTTCGGCAACACCTGTGTTCATTCAACCAAAAAAGTATACATCCGGAGAATTTTTCGGAATCTATGATTATTTTTTGATTTTAATTTCTTTTCGCCAATTTAAAAAAAATACATATGGTTCATACTAAATACAACAAAATACATAAAAATTATATATCTTAAATTTGTACAAAACTCAGGTAAGTGTAAGTAGTGCATTAAATATGGAGGAACTTCTCAAAATAATTAAACGTACTTTTTACAACATTATTTTCTCATCATAGGTGCTACATATTACAAGACTTTGCCACCAAAAAAATAAAAAAATAAAGTCAAACTCAGTCATTGCCTCAGCACATGGATTTTTCCAAATTAAATGCAGTGCATATCAATAGGCGTTTTGCATATTTTTTACATATCAATTTAGCGCCCGCTGGCTTCTGAACGATAGCTGTCAGCAGTCGATGTAGTTCAACGCTGAGTGTTCAACTAGCCACCACAGGCAGATTGGATTTGACTTATGCTGGATGACAATATATGCACACACGTACATTAGGTTGGATGACTACCCATAAAAAAAAATATATATATGTATATAGCGATACTGTTTACCCATCGGAAATATAAAATATACATACTACCTAAGTATATTTTAGGACTTACAACAAAATATTTCGGAAAATATTAAGATTTACTTGAGCTGCAGCTATTTGAAAATATCTTCAAAATCGATTTTTTTTAAATAAAAATATGTAATTTTATATTTTTTTTCTAAAGAATCAGCTCAGATGATAAAAGATTAAATGGTCTGCTAAGAAATGTTTAAAATTTTTTATCAACGGAATCAAAATAATGAAATTTTTGGAAGTATTTTCAATTCGGTCCAGCGCTCGTAAATCTTAAAACCTTTCCTAAATATTTTGCGGTAATCTTAAAATATAATAGATTTTATAATTCCGGTGGAAAAACCGTAAATTTTTTTTTTGGTGATGCACCCTAATGAACATACATATTTTTTTTTTTTGATTAATTCACTTTTGTGTCAGTCAGGATATTGAACTCTGGAAGATTTAGCTTATAGTTTGGCGGGTGACTTAAGAGTTTCTAAAAATAAAAGAAATATATTTAATGCTTTATAAATATGTATAGATGAGGAAAATATACAAACATTAAAAATAATAAATCTTCTTATTTTAATTTCTAGTTTACTTAAAAACTTTTCTCCTACTTTTTCATCTTCCATTCATTTCGTTGCTCTTCTTTCTTCCTGTTGACTTTTATTGTTTTTTTGTCCATTGACGCCATTGGTTGTTGCATTTGGCTGCATCTCAATGGCAGAATGGCTGAATAGTCGCCGGCCTGACTGACTGGCTGTTGCCGCTGCTGCTGTTGCTGCAACGATAACAAATCGCCGATACATAATTAAATTACAGCGTTTTAATTTCTGTAATTAGTCACGATTTTGCCAGTTACAAATTCAGTTGGCGTTGCAGTCAACAACAGCTAAAGCAGCAAATGCTACAATGAATACAAAGATATATATGTAAAAGAACAACAATAAAAACTAATAGCCTACCACTGCAAAGTAGAAGAACATCAAAGTTAGCTTTAAAGTTTAGTTTTTAGCACTTTCAAAAAAATACTTAAGGTTGCTTTTGATTACAAAAGATGTGTCCAAATAAAGTCATTGGGTTTTTGGAATCTCCAAAAAAAAATTAAATTAAAACAAAAATCGATTTTCTCTTATTAAATAGTTTTCTATTAAATATTTATGTAGATAAATTTATTATTATACATTATTGATTTAATATTATGTATTACTAGCATTTGCCCGCAGCTCCGCTTGCGTTAAGTTCGGTTCAACGTTATGAATTCGAACGCAAAAAAAAGGGAAAATGAATTACATAGCGGAAATTAAGAGAAAATGCTAATTGTCGAATTTCAAATATTTAAACAGTTGACAGCTTTTTTATATTTTCGAAAAAAAAAATCTTTTTCAACTTTTTTTGATTGATCATATTGGTTAAATTTAAGTAGACTTTAAAAGATAAGGCAAGGCCTTTTAAAAATTTTTTCGAAATATGTTTAACCCTCTTTTAAGTAGATCTCTTGATATCATTTTATGAAAACTAATGAAAAACTTGGATTTGACTTTTAAACAGGTGGCAACTCTCTTCAAAATATTTTCGAAATAACTCTTAAGTTTCATTCGTTGACCACCCATATTGCAATATCTTCTTCATTTAGGTTACTAATAAAATTCAATGTATTTTTTTTTTCAATAGGTGACAACCTTCTAGAATTGTGTTCCTAATATGCATATATAGATTTCTTAAATCTAGTTCGTATGGAACCCATATTTTTTTTGCAAAAAAACCAGGATGGCAGCTCTAAGATTGGAACAACCTCAAGACGTGCGTTGGCCCAAAGTTCATCTTGGTTGTGGAAGCCTAACGGCTCCTTGTTACCATACCCAGCTCTATCAAACGTACCAATGTCAATGTTATTGGTACGCTAGTGGATCTCAAGTGGTGCCCTCGTAATTTTTTCATTCAGAAGCAACCATGTGTCGCTTGAAATTTTTCTCCCCACATAGACCGGAATCTGTGATTGCCACTCGGAGTTCCGGCGCCGAGCATAAGGTTGATGTTGCTTTCACCTGATTCTGCTGAGGCTGCGCAACGATCTGCTTATCGTCCGACAATTGTCTCTTTAGATTGCGTGCGACCGGTAAACCACCGGAGACAATAGCAGCTGCCGATGTCGGGGATTTCTCATCGTCCATCAGTGGCGGTTTTGGCGAAACTTTGAGGCACCTTTACTACTTCGACTGCAGCTGGTTCTCAGGATCATTCGATCCTAAATTGAGCTGACTCAGCGGAAGGGAATCCACCCTCCTCATACGAGTATAGTAGTGGTTGGTTTATAAAGATCCTGGGAGATCGAGCCGTCGCATTCGGAGTGACACTACAACTTTATTTTCTATAAATCTCGAGAACGGTATGTCTTATTAATTTTTCCTTATATATACTTTTGTAAAGTACCAAATTTAGTTTAGCCACCAAATAATTTTCTCATCATTGAATGTATCGCCAATTCTGCTGTCTATTTAAGGGGAAGGCTTGGCTAAACAAACAGAACAGATATATTTTAGGCCGTTTATCTCTTAAGACCTCAGGCACGCAAAGGTCTGGTACGAACCATGGCTTGTTAATACTTGAAGTAGTTAATGGGGATATCATAGTCTCTTAAAGATCAAGTTGAGATTAAATGCCAGCAATCAAACTATTATTGGAAATCGTGAAGTACTTTCGTGCCTGACCCAAAGAGAATTCAACTATTTGGACTATTCCCACGCACTCACTGTCTCGGACTTCACACTCACTCACTTTTCCTAGCGCTCTTATGAGCCAGAGGCGTATCAAAAAGGATCAGAACTTGAGGAACCCGGGATTGAATATAAAAACCTGTAGAAGCACGAAATTCGTTCAATCAGACCTGTGAAATTGAGAACACCGATCGTTCAGTACTCGAACCAATAAAAACTAGCGAGTCAATTCAAAAATAACCTCTCTACTTTAATATACCATTAAAAATCTATGCTGCATTAAAAAAAAAGAATGTTGCTGCCACTTGCGTACGCCAAAGAACAACCCGACGCCTTGCACTCCGCATCCATCAATCTGGTTGCTGCTGATGCAGCGTCAAGTGTGGTTTTTTTTATTTATTTTAAGCTCGTTTTGCTACTTGCAAACATCACAAGACAGCGCTGCAGATATCAAAGATTACAACAACACTGCCACCAACTACTGCCAACAGCATAAAGAGTCGCACAACTCGCACCATAAATTGAGATTTATTGCCAATAGTGTGAAATAAATATTATTTTGAAAGTTTTGTAATTCAACCATCCAAAAAACAAGTTCAATTAGGTACGACTATGATACATAAATATTTTACTAAAGTTGTTGTTGTTGTTGTTGTGCTGGTGGTGTTGAATTCGCGTCCCACTGACTGGCTGTCGTAATTAGCGCAAATATTTGCCAAGACAAAAATACACAACCGAGCGTACTATTAAAATTTATTTTGTATGGCAAGCGTGGTTATGAGATGTCCATGGATTTACTTAAGCGTATGCATGCATATAAATATGTACTTGGACTTAAGACTTATTTTATGTGTTGGGCAAAATTGCATTAAGAAATATTTCGAGATTTCCGGTGCCATTTTGGGTCGTTGAGACTACTTTTCGCTTCTCGCTGATCATCTCTGCAGCCAGCTGTATAGCATTAGCATGGCCGCTTCCATTGTGGATTTCACGTTCCTGAAGCCAATGGGGATGGAAAAGTCGACTCTGACTTTTTAGTCATAAATTGACTTTTCGCTGAGAACACTAAACTTTTTGGAATCGACTTCAGTCACCTCAGGTTGACTAGAATCGACTCTCACTCGATGACTTTTCTACTTTTGTTTACTAAATATTTGAATGTATGTAACTTTGTTAGCTAATTTTTAAGTTTCACCATCCTTTTGCAGTAGTGTTTTTATTTCATTTATTATTTAGTATTATCTTACATTATAGCAACCCCCTTCGTTCAATTATGTAATATTTAAAATATGGCAATACAATATCTAAATAAGCGGAATTCAGCAAGAATGGCTCCAAGTTTAATATTCGTTCAAAGCTCAAAAATTTACAAATCAGTCGATGAATATACATATGTGGCTTTCTTAATTATTTAATTTTGATATATAACTCTAAATTTCAATGCCAAATCGTGTGCTATTTATTGACAAAATATAATTTTTTGAATTGTTCAAAATAATAATTTTATGTTCTTTGCTTACTAAAAGTAGGTGTCATTTTTTTTTTGTAAATTTTAAGAGTCAATTTAAGACATAAAGTCGACATAGTCAGAATCGATTCTGCGTGCGGCTTTTCCATCGCTAGAACCCAAAATGCAAATAAAAATTTACAATATTCTAAAGATTTACAGCGTACATCTCATACAGCAAGTTCTGAGGTGTTAATAATAGCATTTAACCCTACAAAAAGTGAGTGAAAATTTTTTATGATAAGACAACAATACAACTTGCTATATTAGCGGTTTCATATATGTACAGTGACTCAAACAATTGACCACATGTTGATTTTTTTTTAATGTTCACAATATTTTTCAAGTAAATTTTTTTTCTATCAAAATATTGTTCAAGCTTTAAAAAAAGCCATATAACTTAAAGTTTCAGTCATTATGCAAAATTTAGGAAAATTCAAAATTTCAAAATTTGTAATATGAAATTTTCTGCGTATGCTGTCTTATAGCCCACACAATTTTAGTATGATGAAGTGCAACTTGCAACCAGTTAAAGAACTCATGCTTAAAAGAAACAAGTAAGAAAGTCTAAGTTCGGGCGGAGCCGAACATTAAATACCCGGCGCAATTATTAAATATATGTTTTCCACCTTTCCGAAAGCTACCGCTACACGATAATCCGGGGTGTATAAATTTTAAGTAAATTAGCGTCCTTAAATTTCGAAATATTGCAGTTTCAAGCATTTCTGAAATATACCGTTATATGAAAAGCGGTCGTAATTTTAGTCCGATTTCAATAATTTTCAACGTTTTGCTTTTATGTGGCAAGCACAATAACCATACCGAGTTTGGTACAAATTGGTGGAACGGTTACCGAGATACATATATGTGATCATAAGTGGGCGGTGCCACGCCCATTTTCCAAAATTTTATCATAAACGAATTTCTTGGTAGAGAGTTGTTGCAAGCATTAATTTTGAATAAATTAGCTTCAATCGAAGATTTTGTATTTCTCTAAATTACCGTTATATGGGATGTGGGCGTGGTTATTGTCCGATTTTAAAAAGTTTCGGCGGTTTTTTATGCTGTACCAAGGCCAACAACTGTGCCAAGTTTGGAAGAAATTGGTGCAGCGGTTACCAAGATATACACATGTAACCATAACTGGGCGTGGCTACGCCCATTTTCCAGAAATTTATAATATTCTTATTTTTCGTCTAAAACTTATTATAAATATCAATTTTGAGTGAATAATCTCCAGTAGTTACTAAAATATCGCAGTTTTCGTATTTCTGAAAATTACCGTTATATGGGAAGTAGGCGTGGTTATTGAGCGATTTTAAAAATTTTCGGCCATTTGGTATGTTATGCGAAGGCCAACAACTGTGCCAAGTTTGGAAGAAATTGGTGCAGCGGTTACCAAGATATACACATGTAACCATAAGTGGGCGTGGCTACGCCCATTTTCCAAAAATTTATAATATTCTTATTTTTCGTCTAAAAATTATTGTAAATATCAATTTTGAGTGAATTATCTTCAATAGTTACTAAAATATCGCAGTTTTCGTATTTCTGAAAATTACCGTTATATGGGAAGTGGGCGTGGTTAAAGTCCGATTTCGCCCATTTTCAATACCAACCTACCTTGGATTAAGGGAAACCTACATACCAAATTTCGTTGAGATATCTCAATTTTTGCTCGAGTTATCGTGTACACGGACAGACGGACAGACGGACAGACGGACAGACGGACAGACGGACGGACGGACGGACAGACAGACATGGCTTAATCGATTTCTTTTTTCATCCTGATCATTTATGTATACATTTGTCTATATCTATCTCGATTCGTTTTGGCTGTTACAAACAACCGTTATGTGAACAAAATTAATATACCCTTGTGCACAAGTGCGCTCGGGTATAAAAACATTGTGAATATGTATTTGAAAAAAAAATTAACACATGGTCAGCTTTTTGAGACTTCTGCTTTGAGTTCTCGGGGAGTAGTCTGTTAGGGTGATCGCCGCAATAGCTGCTAAGTATGTATGCTCTCCATTAGGGTGGTCCTTAAAAATATCAACATCTGAAATTTCTAAGGGGCACCCCTTTATTTTGTTCTACGTACAGAATAAAGACATTCACGAAAATTTCAGGATTGTGAAAAAATTAAGGTGTCGCTACCAGGGGTTGAAAATTTTTAAACTTAAAAATTTTGACTTGGAATCTGAAAAATTTGAGAAATTTTTCAAAAATTTTGATCAGAAATCTGATATCTAAATTTGATATATTAATGCAACTTAATCATATGAAATAATAAACTTTCTGAGTTTTAGCTGGTCAAAATTCAATTTTTATACGAATTTTCGCTATTTAAATAAAAATAATTCAACTTTTTTTTTTTTGAATTGTGAAATTTTCGTAGAAATTTTTTTTTTTTGTATGTAGAACACAACAAGGAAATGCCACATGATGTTGATATTTTAAGGACCACGCTACCCTGCACTGTGAAAATGACACCGATTAGTTTTTCATATAGAAAGTTCATTTTATTTTTCACAAATATGTATTGATGCTTATTCTTGACTTCACAAAATATGCACGTCCTTGATTAGGGGCACTTTACACCCCGGACATAAGCAGCGGCCAGTCAGTGCAACCACCTTCATTACGATTGCATTATCAGCAAAGCCATAAATTCACACAACAACAATAGCAAAATCCATGAAAACATGCGCAAAATAAAATAACTGGTATAAACTGAAATAAAATGAAAAGATTTTTAAAAAATGTTATTTATTTTCAAAATGGCAGCAAAAGTTTCTCAACAAAAATCAAGCAAGAATGGACAAGCAGCGAATACCATAAACGTAACCAGCCAAGCAAACCGACTCGAACGCTGCCAAGTCAAGCCAACCAATCAGCCAGCCACTGAGGCAGCCAACGTGCGCCAGCCAAGTAGTCAGCTTCAGGATGAAAGCACACACACACACACACACATACCCATGTGCGCCCACATACAGAAATGGATGAATATCTACCGAAAAAGTAAAACTTTCAGCAAACAATAAAATCAAAAATTTCCACTTTATAAGTTGGCGGCAGCAAAACCCAGCCCAAACTGTCTTAAAAGCACATACATACCCTTACTCTCACTCACACAGTCACAGCCACATTTACAGTTACAGTTACAACAAAAACTGAGCCAACCTGTGCACCTCAGCGTGACCCTTGCTAAAGCGTTGTTGTTATTATTGTTGTTGTTGTTGTTGTATGTGTGTGTTGTGGCGCATTCTGAAATTGCACGAACACGAATGTCGAGCGCAGCGCAAAAATTGCATTTGATTTATTATCCTTTACTTACTTTGTTTGCTGGTTGGATTCTTCGCCCCCTTTTGTTTTTCGCACGAATGGCACACGTATGAAAGCTCTTATGTATGTGTGTAGATATGTACACTTGTGGTCAGCTGATTAAGTCAAGTGACATTTTTACTATTTTTTTCACTTTTTTTTGTTTATTTAAAGTTTACATTTTTTTATAAAAGTATAGCACTTTACCTAACCAGCCCCACATAAATCTATGTTTCAAACTTCGTACAAAAATTATGAAAATTCAACAAACTTTATTTAACCTTTGCATACGAAAATTTTAAACTTTTTATTCAGAATTTTTAGAAAAATTTTGGGTATGCAGTTTTGTAGCTTTATTGAAAATCAACGCGATTTTCTAGCGTCTGGAAATTTACACTTTAACCTACTGAAATTTAATGAGCTACAAAACGGCATGCACACAATTTTTCTAAAAATTCTAAATAAAAATTTCCGGAGCAAATGTTGAAGTTTGCTGAATTTTCTTAATTTTTGTACGAAGTTTCAAATGTGGATTTATCTGGCGCTGGTTAGGTAAAGTGCTAAACTTTTATAAAAAAAAAAATAAAATAAAAAATTAAAAAAAATGCCAAAAATATTCAAAATGTCACTTGGCTTAATCAGCTGACCACAAGTGTATGTACATACCTACTAGTGTTTGTTACTTCCACCTTACAACATTTTCCATTTTCCAGCCAAGCGTTCTTACCTTTACTTAGTCTTTGCTCACAACTGTACGTACGTAAATATGTAGCTGCATTTTCCGGATTTTCGTGGGCTCCTCAATTCCTTCTACGTTTACTGCCGTCATTTTACCACACCGCTCTCACTTCTTGGTAGCTCGCCACGGCTCGAGGTGAGTTCGTGCGCTCGACGTTAAGTTAAAACTGAAATTCCATAAATTACAAGCCGTGCGAAATAAAACTTTGCTTCATTGCATAAATCACAGTTCTTTTTACATAAATTTATGTTTTCCATTCGCTATTACATTTTTATATGCTACATGAAAAATCAAATAAAATCTTTGTCTTCGCTTACTCGTTGCACAAATGTAATTCGCATATTTTGTGTGTATCTTCGCATGTGAATGGATTACGCAGAGAGTGGAGGAGGAGTAATTTAGTTAATTCTTAGGTGTAACGGAACAAGAGACACCGCGACCTGAAATGTATTTTTTATCTCTTAAAGAGAGTGTCCCTAACACAGTGTGGCCAAGGTACCTCCGGCTTCTGTAATGAATCCTTAAAAGGCCTTGGTAGGCGATTTTTTTTATAACAAAGGGCTCGACCATTAATCAATCTTTGTCTGGCCAAAGCCGGACAGTGACAGAGAATATTCTCTGAAATTTCATCATCTCGCAATTGGTTGTGACCAGCCAGTCAAGTATCCAGAGAGTAATCTGATCGTCATTTCTATTCTCTAAAATAATGATGTTTCTGTTGAGAGGGTAGCCGAAGAGCCCAGCCTGTCTAAGGCCCCCATCGCTCTCAGGTACTTACTGCGTTCAGAGCGTACCCGCTCATTAATTATGGTCCCCGAAGAGGGCCAACTGAGTCTACAAAATGCTTCAGGTCCCGAAAAGGCAGTTAGCGATCCTTCTCGTGCCAACTCGTTGGCGACCTCTTGCCTTCGATTCCACGATGGCCTAGTACCCAGGGGAGGAGGGGTTACAGGTAGGTAATACGAATTCTCTTAATTTCAGTATTCGCATCAGACATTCAGATTTACTTAGGTTGGTCAACTGCACAGTTGGTTTGAAATTATAGTTTAAATGACTTCACTTCAACTGCCTGCAGAAAGCTGAACACTTGCAAATTATGTCCTCCACTGTTTCCTTGCGATAATTGCACTTTCTGTCTAGCGTCACCTGGGAAGATCGCGTCGTCGTTAGTACGTACTACCTCGCTTTTTTGGGTAGTTCGTCAGTTTTTAGTTACCTTCCACGCCTGCGATCCATTATGCGAGGCAATTGATAAAGTCAGTGACTTTTTGAATGAAAGATATATATTTTCGGCAAAAAAGCGTTTTATTTCCCAACAGAGACTAGCGTTTTTTCAATTTTTAATATAGCGTTATTTTTAGTTTTTAATTCCTTCCAAGGTTTTTTTTTCAGGTCTTCAAAATAAGCGCTTGTCTTGGCGATGATCTCTTCATTCGACCCAAATCTCCAAATACCCAGTTATTTCTTTGGTTTTGGGTACTAGAAATAGTGTCGTGGGATAAATATGGTGGATGGGGTAGGAGTTGGTAGCCCAATTGAGGGATTTTTTGTAGAGTCCGACCGAACGTTCGGCTTCGGCCTCGGTTTGCCGAATAATCGCCAATATTTTCATATTCGGCTGAATACTCGACTTCGGCAAAAAACGACTGAAGTTCGTCCTGGTCATGAAAAGTAGAATCGGCATACCTCTGGTGAAAAGTGTGCCCCTGAGAAGAGTCTTGCTCAGATCAACAGCCAGAAGGCAGGTTCAATAAAGCATCGAATCGAGAGAGTTTCTTGGAAGAATTCCTGGCGTTATTTTAGGACGGCTTCACCTCTAAACCACAATGTATTTAACTGGGAAGGGCCGTACAACGTTGTAAAATGGATCAATGATGTAGTGTAACGAATCCAGGCCGACGCGTCGGGAAGCCGCCAGGTAAAACGAAATTGGTACGGTTAATGAGCGTTGTATCATTTCGAACACCAATTATGTCTGCTCGCGTCACAGGGTGGCACAGATATAACTATAAAGGCGCTGCAACAGAGCACAGGGAGTTCAGTTCTAAAACAGAAAGCTACGAGAACAGATAGTTCCATTGCGAATTGCCAAGCTTTGAGTAAAGTTACCAGATGTAAAGTTGAAGTGTTGTAATTTGGGAAATCCTTGTTTAATCAAGGATAATCGTAACAATATGGTACAACAAGTTCGCAAAACGAAATGGTTTTGCCAGACTTAAATGTCAATTAATTATAAAACCAATTTTATTTGGTTTCCCATTTTTTGTTTCTAATTAAGTAAAAAATACAAAAAAAAAATTCCTCTTTTCATCCGTATATCAAAATAATACTCTAAAAAACTATCCCACACTTGTTGAAAAAATTCAAAATTTAAGTTTTATGAAAACAGATAAAAAAATAATACACCGCCCTTATTTGATTTAAATATATCCGAACTATTTATAATGGGTAAATTGGGTATTTGGAAATAGTTATTTCTTACACGGTAGTATTAATAGCTGCGTTTCGCGTTGGTAGGATTTTACTCACTTTACAGTAATGCAAAAATTTCTTGTAAATATATCTCGGTATGAACGCTTTCAATTTCAACCCCTCAATGATTTATTCTTCACATGCATGTATATGTATATGTTTACATATTTACTTTATTTTTGGGTTTTCTTAATATCAAAGGCACTCAGTACCACAAACATGCAGGTGAGATGTAGTAAATATGGGTGTTTTTTAGTTAACATTGTTGCAATAGCTCCAACAAATTTTAGACAATATTTAGTATGAAAAGACGTAAAGAAAGAAACTTATTTTGTAAACATGAAAAACTATGTGTGCACATAGTAGGAGTATATATGTACATGTGAGAGTACATACAGATACTTATACGCAGCAAAATAAAAGCATATGAGCAGCAAATGTACATGTATAAAAATCAAGTATATCTACAGTGGATACCTTATACAAAAAGAGTTGGAATGGACAGATAGAGAAATGAAAACGTTGGGTATAGCCCTTATCTACCAGAGATTGTACCAAATAACTGAACTGGAATCACCGTTATTCAGTCGTTTGAATAGAATAGAAACCAAAGTGAATGCTATCCTGGAAGGATCGAAAAATAAATCGGAATCTTTAGGAGCAACCTTTCGGATCCTAAGTTAAGTTACGAGATTGATAGGGGTAGTATGGTTATCACTACAGAACGATAAACTCCTAACTCTTCGCCTAGTTTGCACCACACTGTCCATGGCTTTGAGGAATGAACTGTGCTAGGCCGGAAGGCAGAAGACATTTTCACTCAGCTATAGTAGCTCATTGAAACCAACATAGAGAATGGATTAAAGATATAGTGAAAGGCAGGTGATACGCCTCATCTACTCTCGAAACTTACAAGACTCTTCTAAAAATATTAGTAGTTTGTTAGACGAAGGATAACACCGTGCGACAAACACCCCAAAATTTCAAAAGACACGAAGCAATCGATATACATATTTACGAAACTAGGCGTCAAATATAGTAGGAAATTTCAGTGATATGATTATTTCCAAAAATGATTTAAAAAATACAGTGCAATGTAAACAGTATGGGCACCAAATCAAAGGAAAAGTTCTATATGAAAAAAAATCAAATTTTTTGGTTCACAAGGCCGAATAGGTATTGAAAATGCACTTTCATTAAATTTTTTTTCCGAAACTTCCGAGGACATCGTCGTGTACTGGTTCTTAACGCATATTTTTTCAAAAATACGTATTGTAAATTTTCAAGGATATTCAAGGATAAAATCTTAAAAGGACATTCTCAAGACCTATTCGTCCTGGTGCCTCAAAAAAGTTGATGTTTTCCAATCCTACAAAATTTTATCTTTCATTTGCTACTCATAATGTAATTCTAAATTTCACTGAATTTTTTAAATAATTTTTGGAGTTAATTATATTTTTGAAATTTCAAAGTCTTTTCCTGACATCAGAGCGAAAAACTAAAAATGCAGTTTTACTATATTTGGTCCATAGTTTTCGGTACACATTGTTTTTTTCCAATATATTGGTCCCAAATTATGCACCACCCCAAACTGACCATGGCCACAAAGCTCCGAAGAGAATGCTTTGCTCCTAAATCAGCCTCCCGGCAAGCTATTCACAATTGGCCGTAGGTTTAATAGCTATGGTAATGATGTGTCTGCCCCATGGGCTGTGTACCGTAATCAGTTCTATCAGGGCTCGTATCTCACTCTTTCCATGACCTTTTTAGGAACTTTCTTCTTCGTATTTGAATCTACAACCGTTTGTCGGTTAAGGCCGGGACAAACAAACAAACTTCGCTAATTGCCTCTCTCCTTTGCGAAGTTGTGCCAATTGTTCATCCTGAGTGCCGATACCTTCAAAATCAATAATCCAATACAAATGTCCATTTAGGTAAAAATATCGTACAGTATGTCATTCCATATTCTTCGGTATTTGTTTCACGAAACATCTGGCTGTTTAGGTATCAGCAGGGTCAGGATTTTTCTGCAGAATCTCCTTGTAAATCCGGCATAGACCCAGAAACTTTTGACTGCCAGATTTCCCTCCGGGTGTCCCCTGCCAATCACCGCCTGAACCAAATGGTCCTCGGCCATATCACTAAAAGGCCTGCAGGACCCATGAAGGGTTTGGCGGGCTATTACGTCCGTAATCTTTAGGCATATTTGTTGCGCCGTCGGCATTGTCTGTCGATCGCTGCCTTTTGGTGGCTTATTCCTTTCCTTTGTTCGTTACCTTTATCACATCCTTAAAATTCTTGGAAACCGGATCATCCCCAATTCGCTCGGTAAAAAGGTAAGGTTAAAGTATGGCCGGCCACAGCAAAGCCTCGTGTTGTCCACTGTTACTCTCGGAGGCGGGAAGGTATGCGGGAAGGCCCGTTAATATATGACACCAACGGGTCTAGATCCACAGTGTCTGGAGAAAACAGCGTGACCTCGCGAAGGTTGCGATTCTTCAACGGTCCTCTTGTGAGAGAGGTTAAACACCCTAAAGCTTAAGCCATGTCGGGCACTGGGAAATGTTTCATTCACATCCTGCGTGATTGCTCGATTCCGAAGAAGATTGTTAAAAGTTTAGTTAGTCTAGCTAAGTCAAGCTAAGTCTAGACTTAGTAAGCGTCAAGGCATCTACATCTGGTAAGGCATTTTTTGAACCTGATATCTTAGACTTTTAGCGGTAAATGTAAATAAATTTGTATGTGGCTAAGAATATCTAAATTCCTTCTTCCATTCCGATACGAAAGCAATTATTGTGGCTAGTTTTGCAACGTTAGTCAGCTCAGCAAATGTGCTCCTAGATGATTGAGGCGACTGCAAAGACCCAAAGGATTATTCTGTTTTTTTCTTCAAGCATATTTTGGACTTCATAATAAGAAAAGATCAATATCGTTTGCCGGTAAGTTTCCTTCAACAACACTCAACTCCACGCATATTTTACTTTACATTTTATATCTAACCAAAGTTCATGCAACATTTATTTGCAGTCGAATGAAAACTTTTAGTTTTTTAACGAAAAACTTTTGACCTTCACACGTTGCATACCAACAAAAAGTACATACCTACGTACATACATACATGAACAAACATACGTACATATGTGACGAAATGGAATCGCCCAGTGGGCGCTTTGGCCTTCTTATTACAGCAAATGGATACCATGGAGGTGACAAGTTCTGCTAGTGTGTTGGTGGCATTAGCACTACTCGCATTATCCTTAATTTAGCTTTGCACGAGATATGTGTTTGCTTACTTTATTTTTGTAATTTTTTTTTCTATTTTTTTTTTTTTGGTTTTGAGTGCATTGCAACACATTTGTGCAGCGGTTCATGAAGCATGACTTTTAATGTGCAAAGCGCATACACACGGACAGCTAGCTGCTCGGCGTGCATGTGTTGGTGCATACATACATAAGTACGAAGTACAGCAGTTGGGTTTATGTTTTTAGTTGAAATTTGCTCAAGAGTGCATAGTAAATTTCCACAAAAAAAACGCATTCTTGCAGCACAAACTTTGCGCGTATTGCAGATTTCATAATATTATCGTAGACTGCGAATTATCTATGGCGGATGCTGCTGGCTATCGGCTAACTTCGCGAAAAAGTTTGCAAAATATAGTAGATAGTAAGCGCATAATTTACTTCAAAGATTGGAAAAACACTGAACTCAGCACTTTTTGAATGAAATTTATAGATATAAAATTTGTATATTTTTAGTGAATTAAGACACGCGTGTACATTGTAAACCGAGTCTTTTGTCAAAGTTACAAAGATACACTGGACGCTATAGGATACTTTAAAGCTGATATCTGCATCCGGCATCCAGTGATTGTTCCAATGGTAAGAGTTCCAGACGTCCTCAGTGAGTTCCACACAGGTCGAAATGGAGAATACCTGGGAACCAAGAAAACCTTTGAGAGGATTAAGGAAAGACTGGAGCTTGACATGGGAGGCAGGCGTAATTGTTGTCCGATTTCGCCCATTGTCAATACCATCCTTCCTTGGTGCAAAGGAAAAGATATCTCGTATTTTATTCAAGTTATCATCGTGTGCATAGACAGACGGACCGCGCGCTCAGGTCAAAAAACAAATTCGATGAGCAACCGCGTTGGAATTCGGTGACCAATACGACGATTGCGACGAGCATGAATACGAATAAGAATACAAGGACAAGGACGCGTAGGGAGATTAATACGGAGACAAATACGACGGCGAATACAAAAACGAATCGATTACGGATAAGGAGATAAAAACGACGACAAATATGAAGGCGAACATGAGCACAGATACGAATATGAACACGAACACGAGGATGAATACGAAGTCTAAGACGAGTTCGAATACGAATACGTAGTTCAACCGAAGACGAATAGGAAGACGAATTCCGTGACGAATTCAAGTATGACGATGAAGATGAATACGAAGACGATTGCGAAGAACAATACAAATACAGTACAGAAATGAATACGAAGACGAATACATACATATATATGTTTATATATATACGAAGATGACGACGAAGATAAATACGAAGAAAAATATGAGGACGAATACGTAGAGGAATAAGAAGGTGGATGCAAAGGTTAACACAAAAACAAGGCCGAAGATCCAAAAACGAAGTCAAATACGACGAGGAGGTCTGAGATGAATACGAATAAGAATATGACGCCGAATACGAATACGGTGATTAAAACGAAGACGCAGAGGAAAAAATCTTCGGGACCCTCAAAAAAAAAAATATACATATATATAGAAAAGCGGCCAAATCTCGGCAGTAACTAACTAACTTCTTGTATGCCCAAATACTCTTAGCGAAAACTGACGGTACGATCAATCGAATTCTCAAACACCTTGGTTTATTTGCTGAGCTTGTCCTCAGTTCAGGTGCAGATGTCAATTACTCTTTCACGTTATTAATACGCATCCAAAATTCGGAGTTGCAACAGATTTATGGCAATAATTTTGACCTCCACCAAACTCAAATGCATTTCAATGCATCAATCGTGAGGGCGATATAAATATGCAACCATAAATTGATGCATTCGGGGAAACAGTGCAAAAAAACTCAGCTTGCCAAAGGGGTAGCGCAATGCTGCATACAATCGCCATAGAACAGCAACGTTTGCAACCAATGCATTTTTTTGTGTTGACAAATTGCCTGCATTTAGATGTGGAATTGCAGGCAGACCGACGACAATTGAAATGCAAGTGTAGAGCGAAAAGTAAAAGAAATCAAAAATATACATATATGTATGACAGAAGTTAGGGATGAAAGTTAAAGCTTCATTGTTGCATGACTTCATTAATGGACAGAAATGAAATGTTCAAAAAGGTGAATTACAAAAAAGGAAAAAAAGGGCCCCATCTCCTAAGCCTGACAAAAATTGCGTATCCTAGCATTTTTTTTTATACCCTCACACGCTAATGATCCTTGCAAGATTCTAGGGAAGACACAATTACAATCATCAGCAACAACAATAATGTAATATCTCATCCCCTCCCACTAATAGCAGCATACGAAATCATTAATGTTGCAAGTAGAAAACGCACAGCCAAGGCGCAACAACACTTTACATCATAAACGCTCATAAAATCAACTCAAGCATAGTAATAAGTAATTTCTGCTGCCATTTAAATAGTCAGGTTAAATGCCTACGAGTATGCCACACGCAGCAGCTCGTTAGCTCTTCTTAGCTGCTGGCCTACTACGCAGCAACGGAAAGATGGGGTTTTCCGTTGCCGAGTGAGAATATAAATATAAACCAATTTTCCTAATTGCCATTAGGCACTTTTTGCTGCTCAACTACTTTGCTTAATTGAGTTGGATGCTCATTAAGGTGGCAAGCGCGGTGGCAAGCTCGGTGGCTAATGTGTTCGAATGTCATGGAGGGGTAGAGGGGGGGTGGGAAGCTGGAAGAAATGGTGGATGGGTAAAGCGTAGATATGCGAAGAAAAAGGTGTAAGCAGTTTTTGCGCGAATTAAGTAAAAGCTAGTAGAGTGCTTGCCTGCCGATATGAAGAGGCTCTGCTGGGTGGTTGCAAAGAAGGATTTTCTAAGCAGAAATCATTTTCCTTAGCCATAACTTTTTTTTTGGCTTTTATTTCTTCTGCGCTTGTACGATGCTTTGGGGGCGGGGGGTATGGCACAAACAATCCATAGCAGCTGATTAAATTCACCAATGAATTATGGGTTGATATCAAATTACCTGGCGTAATGTGAATATTTTTGTCTGTCGAAGGTTGATGGGAATTTACGCCAGTGGGCACATAACTCTTTCGGCGGAGTTATAAATCAAAGAAGCGGAAAAATATGTTTCGACTTAATATTGTTAGGGTGATATGCTGTATAAGAATTTAATGTGTTTAGAACCAACAAGCAAAAATCCTAAGTTTTGTTACGTGAAACATGTTTTGCTTAATTTGGAAAAAAATGACGTGAAGAAAAAATTAATTGAAGACATCTCGAAAGACCCCCAAAAAGACCAATGGTACCCCCAAAATCCAACAACTTTCTGACAGATTTCGAAAAGTCTTGAAATGTGCTAAATACCCCAAACCGTCCCCGAAAATTTGAGTAGCTTTCTCTGGAGTGCAGCGCATTCCCATAGTAAGTGTTGGATGGTCTCTGCAGCTTAATATGCTGCAGTAATCTGAACGTCTCAATGACTCGCTCCAAGACAAATCACTTTCAACTTAAATAATTCATCAGTTTATTTAAATATGTATGTATCCCAATGTTACACCGAGAGAAAAATCAACCAAAAATTGGTTAATATTACCAAATACAAACTTGAAAAGGAATCAACGTGATTTTTGGTTAATATTAACAATGCCTTGGTTGATATTTTCAACAATGATTTGGTAATATTAACCACACATTTTTTTTACATTAACCAAACTCTTGGGTGGCGATTTTTCGTTTGAATAAGTTTATGTTCTGCACTTCACAGGTGCTTTTTCATAATTCGGAGACACAAAACTAAAGTTTTTGTTATCATTTTAACATGTTGCCTCTGACTGGATTAGCAAATAACAGCAACAATCTCTACACACACAGCTACAGCTGCTTTATAAATGTGTCTTCAAATGTTCAACTTGAATAAAGTTTCTTCGTCGTTTGATTTTGTTCTGCACTTCACAGATGCTTTTTCGTAATTAATAAAACCAAAAACAAAATAAAAATTAAAATCATGTATCGCGCTGACGTCATTCGTACTGTTGGAAGCCAACAAATAACAGCAAGCCCCTCTTCTCGTTCAGCCACTGCCTTACATACGAATTTTTTCTCAAATGTTCAACTTGAATTACATTTCTTACAATGGCTTATTGACCATAAAAAAATCAAACCATAACTTGGTTGAAAAAACCATTGTGCTTTTGGCTCAGTGTAAAGAGATTTAAAAAGGTTTTAGTTTGAAAATACTTTGAGAGGTCTGAGACCTGCCTGAAAAGTCGAATTTAGTTAAATTACACAAAAGCTATGTATGAACTTCCGATACCCTCATTCTTATAACCAATGCTTACTGCATGCTTTAAGTGGTACATGTACGCATTGAAGGTATAGTTTCCGCTAAAGACTTTGGGTTAGATTAGCAGATCAGTGAGATCGCACATAAACTATAAGTTGAAAACTTGGCGTTATCAAGAAATTGGAGGCTTAGGCTCTGAGTAAGGATTATGTATGTACATTCTAAAGATTTTTATGAATTATCTAGTCTGTTGGTGTTGTATGATTTTTCCGACTGGGTGGAAAGATGCTTTATTTTGGAACGATTCTCCGTCATCCCTTGTCAAGTTTGAATTGAAGACAAACCGGTTCGTTCGAAAATAAATCAAATTATCTAGTCGTTTGGTCTGCAAACTGGTGGTGCTGTGAAAGAGTAAAACAGAGCGAACATAGCTGAGTCGGAACCTTCTGAATGCTGTTCTTGTTTGCCTTGAGAGTTATCTTCGACATATGCAATGAATTTTTCACACTGTGTCAGTCCAAACTTGGACGCCATATTGGTGTAATGACTGCTTGTTAGATCCAAAGAGTGTGCCGGGGGGTAGTTCCCATCTCCTACCGAGCTGAGTTCGCCGAGTTTGGGAGAATCTCTCCAAATATATATCTAGAATGTTGGCTTCGGAGTTACTGCTGTGTTTTCTAAGTGGAGCGCACCCTCAAAAAAAAAAAACGATTCAAAAAGACAAAAGGAGCCTCACTACTTATCGAAAGAGGCAAGCGGTTCCCTGTTCTAGGGCCTGCTCAAGCATTTCCAGCCAGAACTGTAGGTGTCGTCTCCGATACTCATTCTAATAAGTAAATCCGCAAATGCTATAAAGCGTCGCTCTTCCATTTTTCGGTGCTCCTCTCATGAGTCTTTTCCAATATTGAGCGCACGTTGGAGGTATTTTGTCTCAGTGAGTCACGTAAAAACCTCTCTCTGCTGAGTTTCTGGATATAGCGATATAGAAAGGAATGAAATAGACGATGAGATGGCTAAACACGGCTCAGAAATACTAACTAGCGAAGCGGATAACTCCCTACTGCTACGGATTTCTTTGCTGCCGTAACTAATGACCTATGTATGTATCAATCGGGACGACTGTGAGGTCTCAAGATCCATGTGTCCGAGACTCAATAAGAGTCGTACTGAGGAACTATTGACACTGTCATCACAGGGCACTGTGGTAGAGCACAGGGATAAGGATGAAGAGGAATAGATTCATCACTTTTTATGTCAATGCCTAGCTCTCCAGACAAGGCGTCTCAAGCATTTGGGATCACGCTTTTGCAATAGCTTGGTGGAGACAGGGGAGGTGAAAATATCGAACTTCCACGGTATTGTAATTCAATTGACAGACTCTATACTGGTTATAACCTCAGCTAGATGGATGCGCCTTTTCTTGGCACTCATAAAGGGCATTCACAATGGGCAAATCTGCCTCCAAGTGGAAGTAGGAGTTAATCGTACGCGCCTTCCCAACCTAACCTAACCTTACCTAAATGAAGTCGGGACATCAGTCGCTGGTTAAATTTATTTACAAGTTTCCGCCACGATCCTAAAATTTAAAATTTTTGGGTGCCATTCTTGATGGCCAGCATCTCAAACTCTTCACACTCACATATTTCGGCTTTCTTTTCTTCTTTCATATAACATGTCCTCAAGTAGCTTGGTAGATATTTTTGTGTTTGAACCTGGTGCTATATATAGACTATCTACCATGTTTTGAGCCCAGACGAAAGCTATCAGCTTCAGCACGAAATCGCACGTTTCTTCATGAGTGCGGTATTTTCAGGTAAATACAAATTTTTTCCCGATGACTATGTGGCTGCTGTGACAAGGAGATCTAATTTAGAAAGCAGGAGTTTAATAAGGAGACACAATCAACTATTACTGCTATCGGTTCCAGCTCTAAACCTTGACTCTGCTTGTCTATATTTTACAGATTCTGCATTCCGGTCGCTCCCCGGCCGCCAATGCCAAACTTTCAAGAGTACCTTTCTCAGCTTCTCATAATAACTAACTATTTGCCTTTCCGATGCGGCAAAAGACCGTGGTGCAGGGTAACGAACATCACAAATTGTCCTCGGAGCTTAGAGCAATTTTCATGGCTCACATAATTAACTCATCGAACAATGACTGCCCCTATCCGAGCAATGGTATGTAGTGCATTCAAATGCGTGCAAGCTCACAGTTCCGGCTACGCATTGCAGAGTAATTTTAGCTGCATGGGAAATACCTAAGAGTCCTGTATACATATGTACGTGCCGAATGCCGCAAATTCTCAACGCAAAAATTGCCTCAATGCCTAAGTCATTTCTTAAACAATATTTTATTTGTACACAGCAAAGACAACACTTAACATATTTTAAAAATTGCATATGTACTTACATAAAATAACATAAATATAATTTCAAATTGTCATCACCTACAAATAAATACATCATTGCTTTGGTGGAACCCAGGCCTGGGATGAAGTAAACGGTGGCAAAGTGCTGCGTCAGTACGAGTGATATAGTTAGAGGTGCCGCCGCGGCTTGGTGGTTGCTGTCTCTGACGGCTATTTGAGTGCTATGAAAGAGCTGTCATCGTCAATTAGCCACTACTGGCGCAGTAGTAAGCGGTCAACGCTGAAGTGTTTAAACTCGCACGCATATCATAAACTTCGCATACGCCGGGAAGAAAGATAGAAATAAAGACAAGTAGCCATCATCGCAATGTCGGCGGAGCGCTGGTGTTGCATATTTAATAACAAATAAGTGAAATAAATGCCGATGGCAGTTTTTGTTGAGCGACCGTCGGACCATCGGGGGTGGTGGTGGTGGCGCTGATGGTGCTGCTGGCGGTGCTGGTAAGCAATTGCCGTAGCTCATGCGCAAACGATGTAGACAAGGCGCGTATTCAAATTGGTGGTAGCCTCGGCTATTAAATGCTAAATTTTTATATTTCTTAAATATATATCACCACACTTTTTTCTTGTGTGCTGTGTTATTCATTCAAAACGTTCGTGTTGCACAAGCAATAAGGAGCAATGAAAGAGTAAAAAAACAAAAAAAAAGAATTCAAAAAAAAAGTCCACACATGTCAACTTAATTTATATGTGACTCAATGCACGCATAACATATAGCGGCAGACAGCGGCGCTACTGTCGCAAAATCTTCGCGCTTGCTCAACAAGGCTTCCCAGGTCTCTCGAACTGGATCAACGTGCGAAAATTGCACGAATGTTAATAAATAAAATTTTGGAATAATAAAAAGAAGACAAAAAAAAAACAAAGATGAAACGACGAAATATGCAGCAACGTTGTCTCAGCGTGCGCGTTAACGCGGCTAACAAGCTAATTTATGTCTTTTAAATATGGAAATAGTTCAATACGAAATGTGGAGCGAGCTCGAGCGGTGGCTAAGCTGAGTGTGAGTTGAGCTGGCTTTTGGCAATGTGCGAGTTGGTTCAGCTGACACACATGGTTGGTCACATAGAAAGTGATATTCGCATAGTGAGTTAATTGAAGGCACTGGTAACCAGTAGAAAGAAATTCCTCATCGACCATATCCGATAAAAAAAAGATTCGATGGATGATAAAAACTATTCGAATATCGAAAATAATTGAACTCTGCGACTTTTACATTTAATATTTCTTCATTTTCATACAAGATATTCCCATATTTTTACGTGAGTGATGACCGAATAGGCGTCTCGTTATCCAATTGCCAGTGCACAGTGATTCAAACCTGGCATTTAGTCTTCAAAATTCACTGGAACCTTTATACTTCACTCAATTTGATATTTTTTTTTTTGTTTTTTAATGAAAGCCAATAAAATTTGCAAGAAACCAGTTGAGCCCGATTTTTGAATTTTTGTTTGTTTGTATTAAATTTTTTAGTGCAAAATGCAGAAAAAGTAGTGATTTTGTTGAAAATTCAGTTAATAAATGTTACATAATAAAAACTAGTTGAAAACAGTTGTAGGGTTCCCCCAAAATGAAAAAAAAATCATAAGAAAAATTTACTCCAAAATTAAAAAAAAAATTGAGTTTCTAGAAAAATGTTGGCTAAGTGGCTAAGTGGTCGCCTTATTTTTAATTATTATTTTTTCGCTAAATCTCGAGCACATAAGCATGGTAAATGAAAATAAATTGTTATATTATTAAAAATCAAGGCGAACTCTTAGCCACTTGCAACTTGCACCTTATTATACTAAAATTTAATTATCTATAAAACTGCATACCCAAGATTTAAAAAAAAATTTAATAGTAATTTTGGTGAAATTTTTTTTAAATTTTTTTCATTTTGGAAGAACCCTTCAATTGTTTTCCACTAGTTTTTATTATGTAAAATTTATTAACTGAAACAAGAGAATCGATTTTCTTCAAAATTCCTACTTTTTCTGCACTTTGTACTAAAAAATTTAATACAAACAATTAGAAATTAAAAAAATCTGGCTAAACTCGTATCTGGTAGATTTTATTAGCTTTCATAAAAAAAAAAAAAATAAAAAATTGTCAAATTGAGTGAAAAATGAAGGCTCCAGTGAATTGTGAACACAAAATACCAATTTTAAACCACAGTGCAGTGCCACCATGGGCAGGGAAGTGGCAACTTTACTTAACTTAGCGTAACTTAGCACTTATAAAATCAAAATTAAACAGACTTAATTAAAGCCTGATTATGACAACCTAACTTAACTTAACTTAACGGAACTTAGAACTCACAAAATGAAACAGATTTCGAAGTGGCATTAAGTTACGTTAAGTTTCGGCTGTTCATTTATAAGCAACATCCATTTAAGAGAATTTTTAAGCGAGAGCCTGTAAGTTACGTTAAGTTGCCATAATCAGACCATTAGAGGTGGCGTTAAGTTAGGTTAAGTTTCGCCTGTCCAAATATAAGCAACATTTATTAAAGATAATTTTTAAGTGACAGCCTATAAGTTACGTTAAGTTGCCATAACCAGGCTTTAGGAAAGGTGTAGCCTAAGGACGCGATGGAGCGTAATTATTATATCTGGATGAAGAATCAGGGTTTGAACCGAACAGGTTTTTTAATCGAACCGCCGCAAAGTGTAACAGCCCCATACATCTTTTGGAAAAAAATTAGAAGTAGTCTGCGTAGAACCTCAATTTTCCGTACGCAACATTTGTGGCCATAAATCAAGAAAAAAAATCGAAAAATTTGGCGTGATTGATTTATTTTAAAGCATACCCCCTATACAAACCTAACCTCAAAAATACCATAAAAAGCACTCCGATGAATATATCATTCCGAAATTTTGCCCATATATTAGTAATAGGTCCACTTAAGATTAGCCCCGTTTTGCTGGTACTGAGAGATCCGGCATCGGATACAAAATAAACTTTTCTACTACCGGAAGATCCAGTGCCGAGCCGTTTTGCCAGCTAGGACTATGACGTAATATGTCTACCGCTTGACCTTGCTCGATGTAATGCCTACAGCTTTTCCTGGTTCTTTATGCGGATACAGCTATTTTAAATGCCACATTGATGAAGAACTCTGTACTGAAAATTCTTCCCCTTCCACTACAGTCAATTACTGAGTCAACCAAAAGAGAAAAGAAATTTAGGACAGATATAGTCGGAGATTTTTCATATGCCTGGATCTTTACATTATCACAAAAACTTATTTAACCTCAAAGATCTCCATAAAGCATTATCTTTGATAAAAAGAAAACAACGGCGTGAGCCAAATGATCCTCAAGGCTTCCGTCTGTTTTATATTTTATGTAAATGCAATCTGTTCGTCGCAGTAATCACAGCCGTGGACTACACACGAATACGAAAACTCTGTATGCTCTTCTTTTCTTGAATAGTATGAGGCGGCAGTGCAAATATTGTGTTACTGCCTTGCCTTTGCAACGATTAGGTATCAAACTTGGACCGATATACTGTGAAAGAATCAGTGATGACTTTGACATCCAACAATCTTCTTTGGAAAATACCTCACCAGCACAAAAATTGCCTTTATGTCTAAATCGCAAAAATTTGGCATGGCTTTGTAAAATTATGACAAGCAACGGATAGGAAGGAGTTATCCAAGTTTTTGGCCGCCGAGGCCTTAGATACGAAATGAGATTTCAAATAAAGTGTGGGTGATTCTTTTTATATGACCATTCGAAGTCTCAAAAACTACATCGGTGAGGTGCCATTTTTTAAATCAGTTGAACCACCATATTTTTTTAATAATGCGGCGAAACGAATGGTCATAGCGGGGAACGAAGGAATGTCTAGAGCAGCGATAGGCAGAGAGAGCTTTTACTTTTCACGCGCCTATACAAAACGTATGGAAAGCTTAAAAGGGCTTTGCCCGCGGGCTAGTTGGGGCCCATCACCGGTCTAGAGCTTCTCAGAACTACATATAGTACTGAGTAGGTAAATAAACAGGAAAGTCCTCTTTCCACACAGAATCGTCGACAACATCTGGTAAAATGGTGGGTTCCTTAGAAAGATTCTGCTTAAGATTTTACAGCTTTGGGTACTGGGTCGGCGAATATCACATAAAAGCTCTCCTCGCAATGAAAACTTAATGAGCGTGCTGTACGAGCTTTACAAAAGCTTAAGACCTTACGGCTAATATTGTATGACAGAATACAAAATATGTTCTAGTAAAAGTATTTGTTGACGTCGCACCCCGGTGCCGGCAGGAGAAGAGATAATTGGTTATAAATCTAGTAAGAGAGAATAAAAATTCGGGAATTCGGCAATTTTTAAAATAAGGTTACCACTCGCCTAAAATTGTGTCTACCAAGCTCTCGTTATGACCTGTTGAGTACGTGACAGCGATGAAATAATGCTTACATATATTCGGCAACAAAGAAGGGAACCTCGAAATAAATTTTAGGCCTATAGGTATGCATTAGGGCGGGTCGAAAAACACAACAAGTTTGATACGAAAATTGTTTAGATCTTAAAAGGTGCTTATTTAATCCCTAAATAATTCTAGAAAATAAATCCTGGTTCTCTGTGACAATATCTTCAGTCTGCGGAATAAGGTCGAAAAATTTAAAATAAGAGTGGGAATACCTACCAATTTTTTAAATTTTCACAACGATTAGTGCAAATCAAATCCGGAACTTATTTCCCATCATAAAATTATAAAAAAATAAATACTTAATTTTTTACGGTGCCTGTTTATAATATTTTTAGATAATTCTTTTTCATATTTGCGAAAAAAAAAAATGTTTTTGTAGGTAGCGTCCTCTGTCTCTAATAGCCTCATATCTAACTCGAAACTTTTTTCAATTAATGCAAATCAATTTTTGTTTTCAAGAATTACCAAAATCAAAGCCAAGTTACCAGAAAGTTTAAAATTTACCAATTTTGGTAGAAATTCACCAACTCTGGAAACCGTCGCCAAAGTTTTTAATATAAGTGTGATATATCGCCAGTTCCGCGCGCGAAGAAGGAAACCGCGGTAATGACCCTCTCGTCACATAGCTGATGCAGTTGGTTGGCCCCCTCCGATACTATAGGGTGTGTCAAGAGATCCGCCGTTAAGTGCACCGGACTGGAAAATTAGGCCAAGTTAACACCATTCACCTGAGGTTCTAACACCTCGTGTGTGGGTCTTAATTCGTCAAGTTCGAAGTATAGGTACTTTGGTTCTTCAGTGGTTTGTTTTTGAAGCAAATTTTCCGTAAAAAGAACCGAAGCAGCATTCTTAGACCTTCGTATAGAGCTGCTATGGTCTCCACATCTGACCACAGCTGTACCGTAGAGGCAATATTTTATAGAAAAAGGGTTCTCAGGCAGTCTTTGGAAAGAAAAATATTTCATATCCAGCCGTAGACATTGTCGATAATATTGCAGGCACTTACAATAAAGAATATGAGTCTAAAAGCCAATTTAGGAATGACGAAATTCCAAATTAAAATCACTTCAGTACACACAGAAATGGGATTGATGAAGTCCCCTTACAACCTGAGAGCCAGTCTGTTTGACCTTAAAGTGGATTTTTAAACAAGTAAAGTCGATTTAAAATTTCGAAATTTCAGCTCGTTCTCCTCCGCAGTAAGGTTTTTGCCATTGAAAAATTCCTGCAACCACCATCAATTCACCACCCTCATCGTCATTCTTTACCCGAAACCAGCATGCCACTAACCAAACGATTTACTGCTTTTGTGGAAAATCTCTTTATGACATATTTTGATATTTATTTATTATCTTGTCATTGAGATTAACAAACTCGCATTGACACCACAACACAAAAGATGCGCCGCGTGAGCCGAGCCACCTGCTAACAACACCCTTCACCATATCCTTTTGAATTCAGGCTACATACATACATAAGTATGTATTTGCACATGAGGGTGACGAGTGGGTTGATATGGAAGTTCACAACAAATTGTTGCATATCACAAGTGAAGCTACAGCAAAAGGATCGTCAGCAATGCACAGAGGATGTGAAAAACACCAGTCAAGTTGGTGCGGTAGGAATGAGTCTACCACTTGGGCACACCCTTCGAAATGAATGCAGGTTAAAAATGAGATTGAAGAAATTATATAAAAAAAAAAACAAGTATAAACATAGTTCATTGAAAATTGGCAACAATAGCTAAGCAATGCTTAAAAAGGGGGATTTGAACAAAGGAAGAAGAAGAGCATACAAAAAATGGAAATGGAATTAAATGAAGACCACTTCAGTAGCAAAAAAAAAATAAATAAATTATATCACTTTGAGGACCTCGTGTGCACATAACGAATTTCTTGAAGCGGACATGAGTGGATTTTCAATATTTATAAATTGCACTATTAAGGCGGTGCACACAAACAAATATGCATATGTGAGCATTTACCGAAAAAAGTTTTATCAAATAATCAAAAACAAAAATGTAGTGAAGTGACACACATTGAAGAGATTTGATGTGCACAGCTTTTGTGTAAATATTTGACCAGATGTGGCACGAAATTCAAGTGAGGTAAATACCTAAGCACACATTTAAGGACACACACACAAAGCTACTAATACATATACTTTAGTTAAAAGCTAGCGATTTGCAAAAGCTTTTTCTTTTTGCATCCAGTTTATTTATTTCGAAATGTAGTTAAAGTTCATTGTTTCTGCACTCTATGTAATTTCTTAACTGAACCTGCTTAAATGTCAAGAAGAAAAAAATTTTACCTAATATTTAAAGCGAGAGAATTCATGAATGTCTGTCAGACAGACAAAGAGGTGGTCGTGAAATGAGCGTCTTGTCTCCTACTAAGGGCCAGGGCTCCACACTCTCAATCTTTCTCTCTCTTTTCTAGTCGCAACAGCTTCGGCAGAAGTAATTGGCCGGAAAGCCCATTCTGCTAGCAAGTGTTCCCCGCAAACAGTGAACCGCTTTCATACTGGTATCTTGCCTTAGTAAAGAGCATTCGAATAGAATGAGTGCGTCGGATATTTTCTTGTCGAAGATGGGCCAAATTTGCAGAGTCGTCTCACTCGTGGGTTCTTCGGACCATCTTTTATTTGCCTACTCGACGAAGTATGTTTGAAGCATTATTTTGCAGGTAGATGGCGGCATGCCTGCATCATGAGAAGAGTTGACCTCAGATAGGGTATTTTCCTTTCTCGCAAGCTCGTCTGCCGTATGGTTACTGTGTATGTCTCTATGACCTGGCACCCACACAGTGTGAGTAATAGACTTTGCAGCTAACTCGTTGATGACTTTTCAAAACTCTATCGCAATTAATGCCGAGGTTTCACAGCAATCTAGGCACTTAATATTTGCTTGAATATCGACGTATATAGTTATTGAAGCCAGATTAAGAGAAGATTCCATACGCCAGATTGCAGGCTCTTTTATGGCCATGAGCTCTACTTGGAAGAGACTGCAGTGCACTGGTAGCTTAAAACAGAGGCCCAGTGAGAGGTCCTTCGAGTGCATCCCACTTCCTATGCTTTGACACCCAGCCAGCGAAAATTGAACCCAAAAAAGTGGATGAAGTGCGGATTTTTGTCCGTTTACCGATTCCATTTTTGGTCTGTTTTCCCACTAAAGTTTGCCGCAGAAACATATGTACAGACAAGTACCGAAATTTGTTTGTGAAACGGATACCTTTTTGGCGTTTTTTACTAAAATTTGTCTGATTGAATTTTTCGTTCAATACGTTTTCCTTATGCACTTTACAGATACTTTTTCAAGGTTCAAAAAAAAGAAAATTAAATAAAATTAAGGAAGCGGAATTCGAAACCGGCAGCTTCTGGAAGCTAACAAATAGCGGCATGCTGCTCTGCACACTCAGCCACTGCCGACTATGCATGCATGCTTTCAAATTAGCTTGAACAAATAAAATACAATTATTGCTTTTAAATAATATAGTCTTTTTCGAACTTTTTCCGGATACGATCGAAAGCGGAATAGCCAAAGAATGCTTAACAGGTCTATTTTTCGCGTTACCGAAGATTTTGTAACCGAAACATTTTATTACCAAAAAATGTTACCAGTTCTTGTCACCGCGATTCTAGGTACGTTGGTAATGCAGTTAATATATTCAGCAATTCAGCTATGAAGAATTGTGCAAATCCTGGCATTGCATATTTCACGGAGCAATAATTTGTTACCAGCTTATGAGATGGTAACAAAATTTACCGGTTATAAGAGTACACAGAATGCGTAAAGGGTTTAAAAATTGACAGGAACTTTATTTACCGGTTACAAACTTTTTATTACCAGCGCTGAATAGACCTGTAAATGTCTCTTCCCCATTTATATTTTCGCCAGAAGTTCAGACAGAATAAAACATAACCAAGGATCATAGAAAATAAGGATGTTGGCTATGTTTATGGCTCCCTTATATTCTATGTCCTTTGTGATAACGAAAGTGCTGCCACGCGAGACTCTAATAAAATTAATAAAGAAAGCACTAAAATCGGGATTTATTTGGCATAAATATTAAAAATCCCGAGACACTTATACGTCTCGACTTTTAAAAGATATTCAGCGGGCCAAGTTTCTCAAAATCGGCACTGTCCCGCCAATATCGGTACGAATGGTCATCGTATAGATAGGTGATAAGTTAAGTACCGGTACCTTTGCACGCATGGTTACGACATTGATCTTATCCTGAAAGATACTTCAGCAGCGTGGAAGTTTGTAAGCTTTACTGAAAGTTTGTATTGCCAAAAGTAGGTACCGTTTTCGGAGCCATCCGTAAAGATTGAAAACTTGTATCAGACATATTTTTCGCTGTTTTAGTTCAAGATGTCTGCGTCAATTAAATGACGTGGTTATTTTTTGCATACTCATTTAAGGACATTCAATAACACAGCAAATGCTTCCTTGGGTATAAGAAATTATGCATTTTCCTCTAGCTCTGGAACTATTTTATTACATCCCACTCACCAGAATTATGTATGTATGTATTTTTATCAGTTCAATATCTGACGCTTTGACAAAAGTTCATCGAAACGGAACTTATAAATATGTACATACGTACTTGCTTGCGCATGCATGGATTTATGTATGTTCATATACAAGTTTAATGGCTTTACTTAAATTTTTATGACGCACAATATTCTTCCCGCATGCGAATGTACATATGTATGTACCTTACTATGCCCACCTTCCCTCCGACTACTGGTCTTCATTGTGGATCAAAGTGGGATTTGGGCAAATGACTTATGGCGAATTGCTTTTGAAATCAGCAGAAATCCAGTGGAAAATATGACTGCATGAGCCAACACATACGTGCATACTCACACAGGCACTTGCACTCAAATCTTCGGTATTTTGACAGCTTTGCGATATATTGGCTTTATTTGGTAAATTTATTACCAACACACATGAATATGTACATTGAACTACAATGCATATGTATGTATGTACATATGAATATGAGTATGAGCACTTATGGACTCACATGCATACATATATATATATATATACATCTGAACATCGCATATGTTGCATGATACTTTTACGCCTGCCCACCCCACCAATTTGTGGCTAATGTGTGGCTGGCTGGCTGGCTGGCTGGCTACCGGCTTCATTGAGGGTGTGTGTGGCAAGGTGATTTAACGTCGAAATATTCGTCTTTATTGGCTTAAAGTAACCGCAGAATTTTCGGTTTCGAGCAAATGTTTGCGATGGTTTTGCGCATAAAAGGTTGAATTATTAATTATTACATTGGAAAAATATGTTCGAATATTTTTCTATGCAACCATATTTACCCATAAATGGATTCAAGGTTTTTTTCTTTGTTTTGTTTGCTGCATCAATAAATACTGGTCTACGAGTAATTTATCAATTTGTGAAAAACTTCTGATAAAAAGTGGTTATAAATGCCAATTCTTTTGAGTAGGTAATTTTTTTTTCTCTGAGAACTGAACGTACATATAACTTAAAAGAAGGTTCGACTTGATTCCAATTGAAAGAATGATCAGTATGCCGAAATAAAGTCGGACGATAAGATATGATGCGATACGATAGGATTTCAGCGTTTGGCTATGTTGTTGCTGCTGTTGTTGTTGTAACAGCATACAAATCCGCTAGAGAGTTTTTCGGGGAATGCTGTTGGCCAGATATGAAACGGGGTCTTTCCGGTTAGGTAGACCCGATTCTCATGGGAACGGAGTATGGCTATATCTCGCTGAAGTGACGTAAACTGGTCATCAAGATCGAGGGATTTGATTACGATAGACTTTTTCTTAGTTGATTTCTGAAATCGCCGGTGTAGCCAATAAGCCTAAACTAAGTACGTACGCTTGGTTAGGTTCGGTTAGGCTAGTGTGGCTGCCACCGTGCAAAATCCCTCTAAAGTCAACAAAACCCAGGCCGTCGCTCAAAATGAGCCAGATCTGGGCATCAGTCATTGAAAATTAAACCTTTCGGATCTCTGCTAACGTGATAACTACTTTTATATTTCCTACGAAAGATTAGATATGGAACAACCGAGACCTCGATATGAGATATGGTCCTAACTCTGGATCCAAAGAGGTTAAGTACCAGGCATAGGTTGCTGTATCAAATTGCTTCTGTTCGGGATGTGAGCTACTACCAGCGTAGATTTTCGCCTCTCGTTTCATCCCATAATCAGTTGAAAATAGAGGCATATACTCAATCCCGACTCTTGTGTTCTTGCCCGCACACTCTGGGCAACGTGAGCAATCCATGTGCGAGATGCGCTAACCAACACGGCTGGAGCCTTGGGTCACGTCAGAAAGGGAGGGAGCTTTGGTGGGGCCTTTCCGACTTATTCGGTTTAAGTGCTCACTGAAGTCTGCAGCGGATGTCTGTCTTGGAGCAGATGGCTCGCTATATAAACCTGTATTGGGCTAAGGCCCCCTTCTGATGACGACCACGGCAAATGTTTAAAGGACGAAGATCTGAGGGCATGCGCCTGGAATTTTCGGACCCTTGACGGGGGAGGTGCCTCTGCCCGACTGGTTTAAGTCCTAAGGTGGAAACAAATTGACATCGCCGCCACCCCATGAAAAACGCGTTGGACGGGGCAAGACAAAAAATGCCGGGGGCCTTGCGACGACTTCTATTACAGCTGGCATGTTAAGGAGCGCAAATTCGGTGTTGGATTCTTGGTGAGAGAGAGACAGCGTCGCCGAGTACTGTCGTTCACCGCGGTGGACGAGCGTCACGCCACAATCCGCATCAAACCAAAATTCTCCAACATCTCGCTAATTTGCACCCACGTTCCAACGGAAGAGAAGAACGAAGTGTCCAAGGATAGCTTCTATGAGTCCACATAAAAATGCTGCCCTTGTCAGGATATAAAAATCAGGCTTGGCCACTTCAATGCCAGGGTGGGCTGGGAAGGGATCTTTGGACCAACTTTGGGTAATTTATCCTCCACTACGAAACGTCCGATAACGGACTGAGACTGATAGACTTCGCTGGGGCCTGAAACATAGTAGTGGACTCTGTGAGTGCTACTTTCATGCATAGAAAGATCCATTAAGCTACTTGGCTGTCTCCAGCTCAAAAAACGAGAAACCAAATAGATCATGTTGTGCTAGACGGAAGATTCGCTTCCAGTGTTTTAGACGTACGTACACTCCGAGGCCTAGACATCGACTCGCATCACTATATTGTTGCAGCCAAGATACGCACCCGCTTCTGTGCGCCCAACAAATAAAGGAAAGCTCAACGTCGAAAAGCTGCAATCACAACAAACAGCCAAAGTATTCGCCACACGACTCCCACACCTGCTCTTAGAGAGCTCCCTTCAACAAACCAAAATATGCGAATAGTGGAACTACATTTCCCGCTCATTAAGTACCGCCGCCGAAGAAGTATTCGGATTTCAGCGAGCCCGAAAGAACAACTGGAACTGAATGAGCAATGTCACGAAGCTGCAGAGAAAAAAGATATCGCCCAAAGGGCCACAACATGCCCTATGTGGGATAGAAAAGGGGAGTGCAAGGAGTTTAAAATACTGGCCCACAGGAAAAAAGACCAACATTTTACCAGAGAGTTAGGCGCCTTACGGAAGGTTTCGAATGCAGGGCGAACTCCAAGGGCAGGTACTTAAATTAGGGAGCGAACACTTTTCCAACCTACTGAATGGTAGCAGCAAGGAAAGTTGTGGATCAGACGAACCCGGACCCCCTGTCGATGATAACGGAGTCGATGGTTCCACTGCCTGACTATGATGAGCAATTACGCTGCTGAAAAACAATAAAGCTGCTGAAGCAGACGGCCTGCCAGCTGAGCTATTCAAATACGGCGGCGAGGGGCTAATTAGGTACATTTGTCAGCTCTTATGCAGAATATGTTCAGATGCGGGCATGCCCAACGACTGTAATTTAAGTGTGCTCTGTCAAATCCACAAGAGAGGCGACCCCGCCGTTCGCGTCAACTACTGCGGCACCAGCCTTCTAAGCATAGGTTATAAGGTCTGATCGAGTGTATTGTGCGAAAGACTGAAGCTCACCTTCAACGAACTGATTGGGTGCAATCAGTGTGACTTTAGACCTGGCAAATCCACCATAGACAAGGTATTCACAATACGCGAAATCTTGGAAAGAAACTAGCGAGAAAAGGATCGACACTCACAGCATTAAATGGAGCTGGTTTTACGCCGCGATGTCTGAATTTGGCATCCCCTAGGAACTGATACGGCTGTGTAAAATGACGTTGAGCAATACCACCAGCTCCGTCAGAATTGGGAAAGACCTCTCCGCGTCGTTTGCTACCAAACGAGGTTTCAGACAGGGCGACTCCTTTTCATGTGATTTATTTAATCTGGTGTTGGAGAAGATCATAGGAGCTGCCTTTTTTTAAGTTGGATAGAGAAGCAAAGCGCGTGAATCTGGTCGTGTATGAGGACAAAAGCAAACATCTGCTGTCATCAGAAAAAAAGTCGGAACGCACGCGTTTCAGCACACTCAGGTAACTGTTAATTATTAGAAAATTTTTGGCATGAACCAGCAAATAAATAGAATAACTTTAATATCTATGAATTGTTTATGAAGATTTCCTTGAATCTAGTTTGGCTAATCTTCGAATTGAAAAAGGCCTAAAAAACTACAATTGTACTCTTTTTCCTACCGCAATGTGTATACTATAAGTATTTATTTCTACCTATACCGAAATAATTTTAATGACATTCTGTTAGATTTTTATGAGTGTTTTGTCGCCAAAAATGTCAACAAAGAATTAAAAAAAAAAACACACAAACGGATGAGCATTGCGGTCATACCAAACACTCTACCACCAACGAAGAGTGCAAGAGTCATTAAAATTAACTTTTAATGGACTGAGAAATGTTTTTAAATAGCTACACATAAATATTGGCAAGATTACGTGACGTGAAGTAATAGAAAAAAGAATACTGTTGCGCCTTTAGGACGATTTGTTCTATGGAGAGCAGTTCCTTAAACGTCTCCATAAAACAAAAATTAAGGAAAACAATTTTGGTTAAAATCAATTAAATTTTTTCACCTCACAAAGAGCGCCAAGTGCAATAAAATTCAGTAGAATATAATAAAATTACATTTTATGCGACAAATGTTGACAATTTTTCTATGCTACACACCGCTCACACTCTGCCTTTCCATTGCGCCGGCTCCTTGTCTACCGGCTGGCGTTTGCCATAAATCATTTGACAGCAAAGGAAGTAAACGCCCTACAGTGGATGTGTGAGTGTATGTGTATACTCGTTTTAATGTTGTATCTTCCTTTATATATCTGTTTGAAGGTATGTATGTGCCTTCTATTACTGCTTAATGTATGACTATCTATTTGCCGCTTCCCCTGCCGCCCTTTCTTCGCCTTTTTTTTGGGTGGCTTTCTAGCTGCGCGCAGCGCAACCGCATATTTCACAGCAGGATATTAGCCTTAAATTGCGCCGCAAATATGAGTGCGGCAACAACCAGGAAAAAAAATTTAAAAGTGCACAATGTCAATGGCTGGCTGGGCGGGCGTTTTATTTTATTTTAGTTCTTTGCGCGCCACTAGCAGCAACCTGTCAGCGGCAATTTGAAACCTGCTGTTAAGCGTTGGTCGTGATTTTTTTGTTGTTCGCGTAGATGCAAGCGCAAGGATATAAAATGATATATGTGAATACATATGTATGTACATTAGGGTGATCCATTTTGTATGATTTTAGCAAAAAGTTTTTTATATAATAAATGAAAAAATATATATTTTTCATTTAAGAACAATAAAAACTAACAATTGAATTAAAACCCAAAAAATTTAGAGTAAAAAAGAGAAAAAGAAGTAAGTTCCTAAAAGTTAAACTAAAAAAAATTTTTTTTTAAACAATAACACCTAATAATTAAAAAACTGTTTAATTAAAAAAGGAAAAAAATAACTAAGAAAAAGTTTAATAATAAAGTGTAACAATTAATAGAAAACTAAATTAAGAACAGGAAATAAATAAAAAAAAAATCATAACAAAAGTTCCTAAAAATTAAATGAATTTAAAAAAATTTAAACAATAACTTTTAGTAAAAATAAAAAAATTTAACTAATAAAAGGAGAAAAAAAAATTAAAAAAGAAAAAAAATTCGGCTGCCCGAGGATCGAACCTTGAATATCTCGAATGGCATGCCAGTACTTTGTTCACTTTGCCATTACGACTGCTGGAGTAGCGCGAGCAGAACTATATACTAATTCAGAGATCTACTAACCAGGAGACCGTAGCGTTATTTTGCGTCTTTTAGCAAAAAGTGTCCTAAAGTTTAAACGGAATTTAAAAGAATATGTATATTTTTTGATATTTTGTTTGTTTAATTAAGTGAAACTAAAAATATATATATAATAATTAAAAAGCAAAAATTTAATCAAAAAAAATAGGTCCCATAAAATTTTACGAAACTAAAAAAATCCTCTTTAAAATATACCCTATATGTATGTAATCTAAAATGTAAAAGAAAAAAATAAAAGAAAAATATTAAGAATTTTCTTTTTTATAACAATAAAATCTTAAAATTCAAAAAGAAAAAAATTTATAAATAAAAAAAAAAAAAATTAAAAAAGAAGAGAAAAATATTTTTAAAAATGGCATGAAAAAAACAAGATTAAATTAAAAAGACAAACAAATCAAATAAAAATAAAAAAATATATATGTATGTATTTTTGGTGTTAAAATAATAGAATCCAAAAAATTTAAGAGAGTTAAATTTAGAAAAGAAAATAATTTAATGAAAAGGAGAAAAATCTAACCTAAAAAAGAAACAAAATTCCGCTGCCCGAAGACTCGACCTGCTTTCCACTTGGCCATTGCCACTGCTGGAGCAGCGCGAGTAAAATGATATAGGTATGTATCAGCTGGGAAAAAAAGAACTGTATTTAATAGTATGTATTTTAATAATTGCCTTTCTCATAAAGACTTGAGTGAGAAGAAACAAAATATAAATATAATATAAACAAATTTTTTTTTCTTGCCACATGAGCATGGAACACCCTAGTGTGCATAAATACTAATAAACAGTGTATGCAAGTGTACGCATAGCAATATTTTTATTATTTTCAATTATACCGCAGCGTTGTTTGCACATATGTCGTATCTCATCATACAATTATTTGTCAACTGAGTCCTTAACAGGCGTCAGTACGCATAACGTTCGCAAAGGACGGAAGCAACAGAAATGTAGGGTTGTACTGTAAGCTCATAAAGGACATCTATACAAATAGCCGAACAAGCGTCACCACCCCTTTTGCTTAGACACATTTGTCTCTTTGAATGGTAAGGCTCGCCTCAGCCAGCACTCAATCTCATATTTGTCTACAATTCAATTAATTTTGACAAATAATTTATGAAAGTGCATATATCTATCTGTGTATGTATGTACGTAAGTCCCACATACAATCCCAGTGCCATCAACTACATTTCATAAAAGCTGCTGCAGCTTCAACCAGCAGACAAGCCATATTTGTTGTAGTTTTTTGTTTGTTGTACCAGAAATCAAATGAGAAATCCATGTTCCGACAGCAGATAAATGAAGTATATGACAAGCATTTCCAATTTGAAGGTGACGCAGCGTTTTTATATTTTTTTTTT
>NW_023458560.1:58897965-58951592 GCF_013731165.1 Rhagoletis pomonella
TTTTTTTTTTTGGAGACACCATCTAGTTTTACTAGATTAATCAAAATACTTTATTATTTATCAAAAGTAATGTTTTTAACGAGCTTCAATTTACCGACATTAGGGTGGTACGTTAGGTTATTAGGAACTGAGATCTGGTGGGTAAGTATTAGAACTGGGTACTTGAGTCAAATAAACTTTTGACCAAAAAAATCCTCTCCTCGAGACAAGAACATAGATACACATACTATATCAAACCTTAAGATCCGTCTGTGAATACCGAAGGTATAACGAAATATTTAAAAGGGCAGCAGAAGTCGGTTATTTATCTCAAACCCAGCATATGGCGTTCAAGAGCTTAAGCAATTGCGGTGGGTTAGTATCACTTATGTCTGTTAAGCCGCAGAAGCAAGGTTTGCCTTGAAGCCTGATTCTAGTCGTACATAGTGCTGGGCAATCGCAGAGCTGATGCTCCACCGTTTCTTCTGCATTTGGTGAATTACAACTACGACAAAAAGTGTTGTTTTCCAATCCTAGTCTTGCAGCAGTGGCCTGTGTAAACGGTCGTTAGTCAAGATAGATCACTCCTGTTTGGTTTTATAAGAAACGCTGTGCATCTTGCGCAGTAGGTGGGCCACAGACTCCTGCCGACCCGACAGGATTGTAAGTCTTTCCACCTACTGTTAGCCACCTTTTTCCAGTGCTGAGAGATGCCGCATCAGAGGCACATGAACTTCCTCTGCCTCTGAGATATCCAGAGCCGAGCCATTCCGTGCAAGCTCGGCAGAGATCTCGTTGCCATGAATTCTTCTGCTGTGCGCCGGCACCCGGATCAGTGCTAAAACCATAACATGCACTGTTTTAATTATGCTGGAGGTGGTGCTTACAGAGCCAAGTGCCTTGATCGCTGGCCTCACTATCTGAGAAAATAACAATGCTGGTTCTCGTTAGCTTCGAGGCTAAGATTATTTTGCACGTTTCATTTATGGCAAAGACCTCTGCCTGAACAAAACTGGCCGAATTTGGTAATCGAATAGACTTTTCGATTTGCAGGTCGGTTGAAAATATTCCCGCCCCTGCGCTACAATCCATTTTTGAACCATCCGTAAAAATTGATACTTTGAAGAGTTCAGTAAAAATAGGATCCTTCCGTACGTACGTTCTTTCCACAATCTAAGTTCCCTCAACCTCAGCTCATTCTGTGAAGGACTTTCCTTGATAAAGAGATCAATCGGTGGCAGATGACAGATGACATTCAATGCTTCCATTGGACATGATCTGATCGCCCCAGTAATCGAAATGCAGGCTGACCGTTGTACCCTGCCTAACATTGTGCGTATGTAGTGTGTGTCTTAAGGAATACAGAGCACCATAGGCCTTTTTACTCGGTGTCTAAGACCAACCAATGTTAAATACGTTTAACTCTTTTAATATTCATTTGGTTTAATTCATTTTATTTTATTTATTAAAAACATTTGATGGAAATTAAGAGTCACTATGTATGAAAAATGGCATCAGACAAATGAGCACCATTTTGTTCGATAAAGACATTGGCTCGTTTTAGCGCGTTTTCCATTACACCACGTAGTATTTCTGGTTGCAGGCTCCGTATCTCCTCTCGAATATTCTGCTTCAGCTGTCTAATAGTCTCTGGTTTATTAACATACACATACAGTTAAATCTGGTGAACGAGGTGGCCATGGGAACTCTGAATTTTTTTAAATCAAACGTGCGCCGCAAATTTAACGCAGCTGGTCCATAGTTTGCCTAGCAGTGTGCGCAGTCGCTTCATCTTGTCGGAATCACAAATTAGGATGCTGCTCTGCTGTTGGCCGCAAAAAGTTGTCAATCATTGTTCTGTAAGAAGCCCTAGTCGAAGAAATATGAGCCTATAACTTTTTCGGCCACAAGACCGCACCAAACAGTGCATCTGGATGGGTGTAACTGCTGCTGGTGTGTTGCGCTTGGATTTGCAGAGCCCCACAATCTACAGTTTTGTTTGTTCCTGGGCGGTCGCTTACAGAACCCCGTTCCTCAAAACGGTCGATCAAGCTCCTAATCATGAAGGTTGTGAGAGCTAATCTTGAATTAAAATATTGGCGATACTTTCGCTGCGTCATAACAATCGATCGTTGACAAGAATAGAAAAATTCGATAATTTTAATGCGTTGTTGTACACTGTAAGTATCCATTATGATTTTCCAAGAGAGTAACATGCAGAAAGAAAATAACAATAATATTAAAAAATTAAGAGGTTATTCATACGTGATTAACTGTCGAAAATCTAACTAATTTTTTAAATAACGCAAATTAAACTCTGTGATATTTTTTACATGATAGCAACTATCTATCTATTCGTGTTCGAAAGTACCTAACCAGTGCTACCGAGAAACAAATTGGATGCATTCTATGCCATTCTATTCCCGTTTTATTTTCGATAATTAATATGTCCAACTCTTCCTACTTCGTTTCTCACATAAATCAAACATTTAACTGCAACGAATCGCCTTAGCAAATACATTTAAGCACATTAATTTATATGCATATAGTACGCATATCCTCTAATAAAATGCCAAATCCCCAAGAATTACAAACGTATTACAATTTAATTGCCAAAAAAGGCTTAATTTATTGCTAGCGTGAAATTTACAATTTTTCCAACAACTTTAAGCGCATCATTCGACACTTTTCAATTTTCACACACACACACACACACACTCTATATTAAACAAGTGTGAGTGCGAGCGTGCGCTTTCGTGCGAAAATTAAATATTCAAAATTCAAATGCCATAAAATAAAAAGAAAATAATAAATATTGTGGAACGAATTTAACTGAGGCTGAGGCGAAGCAAAGAGCGCGAGAAGAGCATCACAGTCACCACCGTCGTCACCTCCAGCATTTACCAATATTTACATAAATTAGTAACGCCGCTGAGCATCACGTGCAAGGAGCACTGCTACGAAGCGCGCAAGGATACTACGCCTGTGTATTGCAAAGAAGATAAAAGGGGCGAAAAAGCAAATATTATTTGTTGGTATGCTGCAACAGCAATGAAATTTTAGTAGAGAAGAATGAAAAAACAAAAACAAACAGCAGAATATTATTCTATAGGGCGTCGTTTTTCCGCCGCATTTAAGGGTAAACGCTGATGCGATGGCATAAAATTAATAAACCCTTGCGCCACTGACTGCATGCAAATGCAACCCCTGCACACATGCATACATACATATTTACTCAAAAGGAGGGAAACACACACACACACACACAAACAGCGGCAGAGAGCTCTGCCTTCAAGGATACCTTTTTGATTAGCCTGCAGCGCAGCAGTTTTCTTCACCTCTACATCGGCACTGCTCCTTGCTGGGTTCGCTTGCTGCTATGTTTGAGTGTGTGTGTGTCTATATATATATATATATAGCTACTGTGTAATCTTGCGTTAGCATGACCAATTAATTTGATTGTAAAATTGGTATTAAAAACACTAGTACAGTGAGAACATAGCCTGAGCCAGCGCTGGCTACAGCTACAGCAGCAGCCGCTCTAAAGGAGCGTGATTCGCGCAGAAAATGACAATAAATGATGTGCGCTATGACAGGAATATTAAAAAGCTGTCTTGCCATTCGCATCCTGCCAGCGTGGTAGCATTAATATGCAACGTTGAAATAAGCTAACGGCAGGCAGCGATTGTAGCCAATTTTGTTGTATGAATGTATGTATGTATGTAAGTGTGCACAGCGCATGCGTCTTAGCGTCACAGTGATTCGATTATAAAATTCATTTTTTATATGCTTAGTTTTTTTTTTCATTTTATATTATCCCTCTGTCATATAGCTAGTCTCCTTCCAAGGCGCAGTACACCATTTTGTTTGCCATTCTATATGTATGTATGTATATTAGGGTGGTAAAAAAAAAAGTAAAGTCGGAAGTTTTATGCTCTCGCCCCTTATTTTGCATTCAAAAAATAGTTAGTGGTCGCTCAACGCGCTCAAAGTTTTCCATGTATTTTATATGGGAAAAAAAAACATTTTTCGTAGAAATAGTATGGAACTATTAAAAATCAAAATTTTTTTCGATCGGAAAACTTTGTTTCTTACAGGAGACTTCCAATAATAATAACCATTTGTTTATTTAACCATTTTTTAATACTAAAGATTTTTTATTGGTCCCACCAATACATTTTCTGGGGCTTTTGGCGCAGCTATAAAATATAGTTACTATAAAAAATGGTTAAATAAAAAATTGGGTATTATAATTAGGAATCTCTTGAAGAGAAACAGAGTCTTTCGATCGTAAATCATTGATTTTCAAGAATTCTATTCCATTTCTACGAAAACTTAATTTTTTTCTATATAAAATACATGGAAAACTTTAAGCGTTTTGAGCGACCTCTTAATATTTTTTGATTTAGTAATATAAAAATCAGAGGTATATTTTTTCGGTGTTGAACAATCCGAATTTACTTTTTCACATGCATGTTTAGACCACCCTAATGTACACACATACATACTTATATGTATATGAATGTATGCATGAAGGTGCTTTGCAAGGATAATCACAATAATTTTTCATTTTACGCAGCGCACACTCAATGGCAAACGTTTCTGAAAAGATATTTTTATAGCGTAATGTGGCGATCGATGTGTGCCCATTATTTCAGGCCGGTTAGTATTGCAATGGGCTACTTTCTAATGCAAATTAAATGTAATTTTCTCTTATTTAAAGGACATTGTGCAGATATACAAAATCAATAAAAAATTACTTTGATGATTGACTTTAAGTGCAACCTTGATTTTCCTTTTTATATCTATAAGTAAATATTAACTTATGTGCATTAGAGTGGTCCTTAAATGTAAGGAGAAAATTTTTACATCAGATTTCTTAAGCCTCAACCCCTACGTCGATGCTACTATAGTCGAAGATATCACATATAAATTTTGGTCCCGCTTGAAATCGGTTAAGGCGTGGCGCACAGGGGTCAAAGTACAGATTACCTTATGACGACGTCTTAGCCGACTGCAATCGGGACTAAAATTTATATATGATATCCTCGACTTTAGTAGTATCGATTTTGAGCATTAAACGAAAAAACATATTTTTAATTTTTTGGGTCCTTAGAGGCATCTAGCCTTTGACCCCTTTTGCGACACGCCTTAATCGACTCCATTCGAGACAAAAATGTATATGTGATATCTTCGATTGAGGTAGTACCGATTTTGGGTATTAGATAAAAAAAACTAAATAAATTTAATTTCTTGAGTCTCCTTAGAGGAATCTGAACTTTGTTCCCTGTGCGACACGTCTTAGCTGTCTCCAGTGGGGACCAGCATTTATATGTGATATCTATGACAATGGTGTTACCGATTGAAGGGGTGAGACTGAAAAAAATCGTTAATTTGATTTTTTAAGGACCACCCTAATGTACATACTAAAGCATTTAAACTTGAATGGCCTCTGGTAATCTTGCTGCCCTGATTTTGTGTTGCCGATCTTCTTCACGGATGAGTCGAAGTTTGACAGAAGCGTGGGTGAATGAGTGCTTTAAAGCGGTTTTTCTTTCAACCTTAAGTTTAGCTCTTCATAACACTGCGGTGTTCACTGTGTTGAGAAAAATGTATTTAGCTGACTTTTTCCTGTGTGTTTTTTCAGAGCAGAGGCCTCGGGGTCAGTCACGATGCGCCCAAAGCTTATAGGTGAATATTTGGCTTTTGGGTCTGGCTCCCTTCTGTTGCGGATGAATTGTCTAGGAAAGGTAAACTCGAGTGGATCTCATCGATAGAAGATAGATTCGGGGTAGCTTCCATTACTTGCGTACTGCTGCTCCTTGACAGATGGGCTTCAGATGGTGTCAGCTACGCGATCGGTGAGCGAATACCAGGAAATGTGCAACTGCAAGGTACATCTGGTCGAAGATGGACTAACAAAGCCTCGAATCCCCGCTGTCTCAGTTTCCAGTGGCCACTTTCGCGTGATTGCAGTCTAAACAAATTGTATCATCTTGGATCGAATAATAAAAGGGCTAAACGAGACTTATGGAGGCAGTTCTCCGAAGCTATGGAACGCTGTCATTAGTTGCAAGGATTTAAACCAGATTATCGCGAGAAATCCGCTTCCTTTGGGATACTTAACAGCCGAGTTTGGCATCTGGGCAATGCGGTGTGAAAAACGCCCAAGCTTCTTTGCGAAGTACACTCCCCGATAAACCTCGAACGATGTAGAACCACTAGTACTGATTTTTCTATCGATATTTTCGGAACTTATCGTTATAATGATCGATACATTTGTCGATTTTGTTATCGAATTTGTTATCGGGTGTTTTATCGATTTTGTTATAGATTTTGTTATCGATTTTGTTATAGATTTTGTTATCAGTTTTGCTATCGATTTTGCTATCGATATTATTATCGATATATTTATCGATTTCAATGCAGATATTTTTATCGATTTCGTCATCGATATTTTTGTCGGTTTTGTTACCGATATTTTTATCAATTTTGCTATCGATATTGTTATCGCTTTTGTTATCGATACTTTTATCGGTTTAATTATCGACATTTTTATCGATTTTGCTATCGATATTGTTATCGCTTTTTTATCGATATTTTTATCGATTTTGTTATCGACTTTGTTATCGATTTTGTAATAGATTTTTTTATAGATTTTGTAATCGATTTTGTAATAGATTTAGCTAGCGATATTATTATCGATTTTGATATCGATATTTTCATCGATTTTTGTTATCGATGTTTTTTATCGATTTTGCTATCGATATTATTATCGCGCTTGTTATCGATATTTTTTTCTTGGTGTGTGCTTTCGTTTTTGACTTGGATATGCTGTTAACCATACCACGTATTCTACGTTTAAATTTAGCGGCTGCATCTCCGATACAGCCTGCAGACCAAGACGAAGGCGCTGGACTGTTCCTTTTTAAACATTCGTTTTCTTCCAGCTTAATTTTTTTCAATATTTAATATAAAATTATCGTGCAAGCTTTAACCAAAACAAAATTTAGGAAAATTTAACAAATTTTCAACTTTTTATTCTGAGTTTTTAGAAAATTTTTGGGTATGCAGTTTTATAGCCATTGCAATTTTAGTCTAATGAAGTGCAAGTTTAAAACGGGTAAAAAATCGTGTTGATTTTTGAGAATTTTTTTTGTTGCTGACGGTCGCGCGTTTTATTTCATAAGAAATTCATACTTATATGAAAAAAAGTCCAAAAACCGTCCGACCAAAAAAAAAAATCTCAAAAATCAGCCCTGTTTGAAACTTGCACTTCGTTAGACTAAAATTGTATGGGCTATAAAATGGCATACCCAAAAATTTTCTAAAAATTTAGAATAAAAAGTTAAATTTTGATGAAAATTTGTTGAATTTTCCTAAATTTTTTATAAAGTTTGAAACTGTGATTTACACGGCTTTGGTTAAAGCTTGGACGATATTTTTATATAAAAATAACAAAAAAAAAAATTTAGCTCCAAAAACATTACGAATATTTGAATAAAATCAACACGTGGTCATTTGTCTGAGTCACTGTACGTATGTCGGTAAGCATTAAGTTTGATTTTGTATGATTATCGACATCTATAAAGTAGTCAATAGGCGCCACTTTATTCAAATTAATTAAATGTTATAACCGACACGATGTGACAACACATTTGCCTTTTATCATTAACCGAATAACTGCTGTCAAATGACTGCTCATACTTCTTGATTTATTTCATTTATAAGAAACATACATACATATATACGTGCATACATGCGCTGTCATATACTATACATACATACATACATAGATATGTATAATTGCCTACTTCAAGTAAGTTTATCTTCAAATACAAATTTATTATTCTGCGTACAAACTAATTTTCTAAACTTAATTTAATTGCGCATTTCACAAACAAACAAATACCTATGCCAACTAGCTGAAATATAATTTATGCATGTATGTATGTATGTATGTACATGTGATCGCTTGTTTTCCTATTTAAAAACGCTGCGAGCAATTATTTAGTGGCAATTAAAAGTTGACGCCTTTTAGCGCCCCAACCTTTCACTGCTGCACTTCGTTGCTCCCAAAAATCTAGTCGCAACTTGCAACGCTGCCCCGAATGACTTGGTACGAGGGCCGCCCGGTACGGTACCACTGTAGGCGCCATTAGGGTGAATAACAAAATATAAATGCACATAAAACTAATTTTTATCGCTTCATACACTTGCATATGCATATATGCATACATATTTACATGCATATACATATGTATGTAGTGTTTTTATGTGCATACACCTAAACGCCGTTTTACCAATGTCCATGCATTTTTATCGAATTTATAGATTTGCGTGTTTGTGTTGACCTGCACATTTAATTGCCCATTAATTTATAATTCTAATGCTGTTAAAAGCTTAAAGACCCTTTATTTAGTTAAGCACAATTATGTTTATGTGCATACATATGTATGTATTTTTATTGCTTTGCCAGGATTCAGCTATAACAATCTCAAAACGTTTAGTGGCGATTGCAGTTGAATAATAAACTTTGCTAATGTACATATGTGTGTACACACATACAAGTAAGTTGGAACTTCCGGCGACCTCGCCAAATTTTATTCGACCCCAGTGGTATTCTCAGCATGAAAGAAGCAAACGTTACAAGGGTTGCCGAAATGAGTGTATGGAAAGAAGTCCCAAGGTTCTAAAGTGGAACTAAGTTACTAATTTGGGGTTATATTTTGTATCACTAAGCCAAGATACCACCAGCTTCCATAATAAATGCTGAAAAGAGTTCACCTAACCAAAATTCTTAATAATAAGGAGTTTGACTTTGGGCAAATTCAAGTGTTTCAGCCTTAGTTTGACCAACGCAAGAGACATTCATACAGAATTTGGTCCGACGTCTCTTCGTATTCAAGACAAAGATAACATTCCGTGAAAGTGGGTATGGCCAGTTAGATATCCAGCAAACAACTCGATACTGCCCCCCTTCAAAATATGAAAGAAACTTTTTCCATTCTTATCTGATTTTCGCCAGAGTATTAACTTAATTTCAGCTCAGACATATAGCACGTCTCTGCACTACCAACCAACATCTTCATGTGTTTCATGGCCAACGACGTATGTGGCTGTATTGTCAGTTTGAAGCGATAACCTTTATTGTGAGATCGCCACTTTGTTTATCCGATCCATATTAACTGTAACTCTGGTTCTCAAGAAGTATTGAAATCTGCCGCAATTAATTAGAGTTGTTTTTATGTGTGGCGAGACATTTTGTGTTCAATTCAAAATCGACTGCTACGCCTGCTCGTTCTTGAACTCTGATGGCTGTACTGCAGAAAGTCTTTTGTTAATTACGATGTTAACTAGCGGCGCTCTAATATTTTCAGCGGCGTTTAATTACTTTGGTGAGAAGTTTTGTTGGCGCGACCTCAGCGATGTTTGGGTGTTCTGATGAAAAGTTGACTGTCTGTTCGTGACTTGTGTGCTAAAATATTTTCCGGCAAAATCCGGTCACTTCTGCGGGTAACCGGTCATGGCATTCAGCCAGTATTTAGTGATGAATGACATTGTCTGAAAAAAACGCTACTTAATCCCAAAAAAAAACCTAATTCCTAATACATATGAGGAATTCTTTCTGAAAGTCCCAAAAGAACGTAAAATCCTAAGCTCAGATAAGGCATCATGTGTGAGCTCCATTTGACCCCCAAGGTCATATGAAGGTCAACCTTCATTCTTATTTCTCTCCCAGTTTACTGGACTGCGGCAGGTTTTAGCAAATATCGTTTCAAACAAAAGGTAATTGATTGTTTCCGAATCGGTGATAAAAAATGGTTAACAGTTAACAGATAATGTTGACATTGAAATGGCCTCGAATACGACGTCACTCGGCATTGGAAAACTTGATTTTTTCATAAATTTTAAATATTAAAAAAAAAATTTAAGTTAAAATAAAAATAATAATAACATAATATTCTTTTTGATAAAGGGTTGAGATAAAATATCTTCGAAAATCTTAATTCGCAAATAACACCTACACTAAGTTCCTTGTTGATGCCATAAACATCGAATGCCAAAAAGAAAATTTAATCTTTTGAGATACTTCATTACAGCTATGTATATATAAGCAAAACTTTTCTATTGTATCGTGTATAGAATGCCCAGCCTTCTAGAGTCGCTGCCAACCGGCCAATGCCTATTAGAACTGCCACTAGCCTCACAACGTCAACTGTGGGTTAAACTAACTGGAAATGGGTCTAAAGATTGCAAAAAAAATTTCCTTGCATATGTAAATATATGTATATATTTAGCTCCGATTGGTGGTGGGATACGATCCTCGTTTGAGGTCAAAGTCAACCTTCATTGGTGAACTCCGCTGCAGCCCTGTTGCTGGGAGCGTTTCAGTGAACAGAGACCCAGACTGAATCTGCTTTTAACTGACTAATAACGGTACCAAAAAAGGTCCCTCATAAGTCAGCGTCGCCTTTGTTGTAAAGCACGCCTGACGAATAGTGGTGGCCGGATGTCTGAGAAAACGGGGAACCGCTTTCCTTGGCAGTGGCATAAGCTTCAACGCCTTAAAAGACGGCAGGAATCGGTAATAGAAGATACTTTTGCCTGGAAAACACTGACAATGTCAGTAAGACAATACCCGTTTGAAATCCTAGTTCTGTATCCCGGTAGACGAATAAAGTTTCCCGTCGTGATCGAATTATTACTCGTTTCGATTGGTATCGAATGAAATGACAGTTGTTTATCCCCAATACAGTTTAAGTTGATGAAGCGTACATGCTATCGAATGCCGTGATCTCAAAATTTCGATTCGATTTGCATTCGATATCGAATACCGAAATTCGGGCCCAACTCTCGATTGAGTAGGGACTCCAAAAAGTTTTCCGATTAATCTTAATTGGCAATCAAGAGGTTATACTAAAATGTCCAATCGTTCTTCTTCCCCATTAACTAACCTCTCTGATCCTTAGAGAAAACAATGAGGCGGTGTGCATATATGAAGGCACACATATCAAAACGTATTAACTTCAATCTGACAGTGTTTCCTGCAGCCTATTTGCGCTTTTATTTCAGGAGGTGCGTTCCTTTTTTCGTTCCATGCCTTATCTGAAATCCATGACCTATGATACTTTTCAGAACATTATTTCATGAAGTATTAGGAATAGCTCGGATACATTCAATGATCAGATGACCGCTGACCGCCCTGTATTGTCTTCAAAGATAGTTTACGCTCATCTGTTGTGACTGTTATATTCACGAGACTATCACAACTGCCATTTGCTTTTAGCTCAGGTTATGAGGCTGTCATTATTAATACTCACTTAAGCAATGTCTCTTCTTCTTACCGTCTTTTGAGGTGAGGTTAGAACCTTTTGAGTTAAGTTCTCATAATCAGATAAAAATCCAAAACCCACCCCCAGCGATCTTGCTAAAAATCTATGAAATTTACAAGTCCTCGAATTTGTCATTAAATTTTCCACAGACTTAATAGAAGCTTGCAATTTCATATCTTTCTCCTTTACGCACCGTCGGTAGTTGTATGCAAGGTCATAGTTATTAATTATAGAATATGTAAGCACCACGATCTCAACCAGCTCATCATTCATATATCTACTTCCGATTCAACGCCAGTGGCACACAATTTTCACTTTTTTATTTACTTTTCCATTTATCTTAAACTACTCCAAGCTCATTCTTCTTTCTTTCCTGCCCGCTTTAGCCACTTTACAGCAAAAGTCAAGGCGAACACCCGCCGGCAAAGCCTTCAACACTGCACTTTTTCAACGTTGAACTTGCCACGCCGCGTCATAATTCAATGCATGATTTGATGCAGAATGCCAAGTACTTAGATGTGTTGAAGTATTGCTGTGTGTGTATGTGGCATGATGCCGCACAATGTGCCACAATTATCTTCATAATCGATTGTCGATAGTTTGAATATATTGCTTCTGTATAGGCTACTTAAAAGTTTTGTTGTCGTTTTTGGGCGTTTTTTTTTCTATCTCTGTTTTTATTCGCTTCAAGGATCACCCGCTGTGCACTCGACTCTTTCAAGATTTTACTTTTCCTTTTCGAATCTTAAAACTGTTTTGCTGTCATGTTGTGCCTTTGATGTGCATTTTCTTTGGTTTAAATAATTTTTCCGTTGCATCTTTACTTTCCAAAAAGTCGCTTTAATTGCATAGGCATTGATTGAATGTGGGCGCAGTGGGTGGTTTCTACTATGTCGGTGGCAGTGAATTTATTGATCGGCTATTTAGTAAGTAAAGATGAGGAAGTCTTTGTTTTTTCTCGGAATACTCTGCTGCTATCAACTGAGTGTATATTTCTGTAACTGTATGAGTTTAAAGTGGAAAGCGCTGGGCATTGTCTTAAAATTGAAAAAATTGATGTGATATAGAAAAATCTTTGAAAGGAAGTGATATGAATTTACGAAATCTTAGAATTGAATGTGCTCTCTTTTTTAAGTTAATGGCAAAGATAATGGAAATTGTTGAAAATGAAAATTCACTCTGAAAATGGCACTACGCCGAGACGGTTTGTCTCCAAACCAAATTTGCCAAGGAATGTCGAAATTTTTTTCCAAAAATTAATCAATTGTATTGGCACATCGTAATTTTAATAGTAACAGGAGTGAGAATGGCATTGGTGATGGAAATGATTATGGTAATGGGAATGGTAATAGTAATGGTATTAGTAATGATAAGAGTAATTGGCATGGTAATAGTAATGGCATTTAACGATAGATAATGGTATTACCAATGGTAATGGTAGTAGCAGTTTTAATGGTAATAGTAATGGTAATGGTAATTGTAATGACCATGGTAATGGTAATGGTAATAGTTGTGATACTGGTAATGGTAGTTTTAATACTAATGGTAATTCTAATGCCAATGATAATGGTAACAGTAATGGTGCCTATTGATAGAAGAGAGTAATGGTAATGATAAATACTGGTATTGAATGGTAATGGTAATGATAATGGATATAGTATGGTAATGGTAATAGTAATGGTAATAGTAATGCTAATGGAAATAGTATGGTAATGGTAATGCTAATAGTAATGGTAATAGTAATGGTAATGGTAATGGTAGTGGTAATGAAAATGGTCGTGTGAACTATAATGGCTAATGGTAAGAGTTCAATCTTTAAAAGATATTAAAGAAAAGAATTTCAAAAGAAACTTTCATTTTCGGTTTAGGACATATTTTACATTATTTGGAATACATAGATAATTGTAAAAAACCATCCACCTCATGGATGCTGGGTCAGTAGTGGTAAAGGTAATTGTAACGGTAATGGTAATAGTATTTATGATTGTAATACTAATGGTTATGGTGTCTATTGATAGATATTAGTAACAGTAATGGCAATGCTAATGATAAATACTGGTGTGCTTATGCTAATGATAATGTGAACGGTAATGCCTTAGTGGTAAAGCCACCGCACAGGTCTTTGCCCTTTCCATCTATGGAAGCTCAGCATATATCGTCCTGCATCTGATTGCAAGGGTATCGTTGGCGAAAGAAGGGATAGTCATGCCTTGAAGTCAAGTCAAGCAGTGAATGAATTATATTCATTTTACCTGGATCTGCTATCAATCCTCAAAAACTTCATTAAATCTTTACAAAAATTGCGGAAAATGCAGCTATAAAATATAAAACTTATGTTATTTACAACCTTAACACGAAGCGCCATTCAACAAAACTCACCGAAGCATAACCCATCAAACTTTTCTATCAAAGAACTTAAAAATTTTATTCTCATGTAATTTATCCAAATTGATTTGCGAGAAAAGTTTGCAAAAGAAATGCAAATAAGATGTGTGCATTTAATTACGAATACATGTAAGAAAGCGTGAAAATTTATGCTTGTGCGCAGGTAAAATGTTGAACTTTGCCGGTGACATAAGTTTAGCACTGCAGATATCGCTTGCGAAGAGCCAGGCCACTCGAAACCGTCGTTGTCTTTATAATTTCTTTCTTGCACAATTGACAAATTAAAAGTAAAAGAGATGTGTTTTAGTGCAGCGACAAAATGCAGACAAAATGGCGGAAGGTAAAAATCTATATGTGTATGTATTAGGATGCGTCGTCAAAAAAGTTGTTGCGGTGTTTTGCACCGGAATTTTAAATTTTATTATATAATCTAAGATTTCTGCTTAAATATTTTGCAAAATTTTTAAGATTAACGTGGGCTGTATGGATTTGAAAACACACTCAAATATCGACATATATGAAATTAGCTTTTAAAAATTTTTTTTTTCCAAAACCTACATCAGATGATAAAAGAGTTTAAGCTCAAAAGGTCTGCATAAAAATGTTTACAAATTTTATCAACGGAGTGAAAATAATAAGATTTTTGATGCTATCTTTTTTTTCCAAATATTTTGGTGGAAGTCTTAAAATATAATAACTTTTATAATTCCGATGAAAACCCGTTACCGTTACGTTTTTTTTGTGGAGAGCGCTTCACTCTAATATATACATATATACACATATATATAATGGTATGCATGTATTGTACATCTTCGTCCTCTGTAATTCTTGCACCATGCTCACCTGCAGCAAGAGTCCTTTATGTCTATGTAAGTATGTGTATGTAAACCGCTGCATAATAAGCATTTATATTTGTATGTACATACGTACCTATGAATGTGTTAGTAAATAGATTATGTATGCAATAATGTAGTCAAAAAATAGTTTTCCAATTAAACTTTATCCTTTCTGCCTTAATTTACCGGTTTCATGGCTTGTCGCCTCTTTTAACCGCAATAATATCGCAAACCAAATGTCTAAATGAGTTTTCGACTTCACTCAACTCGATTTCGCCTCACTTCACTGCACTAAACCGCTCTTCGACGTGTATGTGCTCGCACATAAAAGGCTATTCTCTCAGTCAACTCTCGGGTGTTTGCAAGTGGCATCTGTTAGCTGCAGCGTTGCTGTCATTTTCAGAAACTTTTTTCAAACTTTTTTTTTGAAGCATACCTAGATAGTTTTTAATCTATTCTGGCGGCAACTCACTAAAAACCAAGTGTGGGGTAGCGCGGAGAGTACATAAACCTCATGAGAACAAGCTATTGCTCTAAAATCTGTCCCCTCGATTGATAGTAGAGAATCGAAGCAGTAAATCTACTTTTGTCAACAAAATAAGAGAAGAAATGATCGATCAAACCTTTACGAACAAAGTTATGGTGGATCCCATCAAAAGTTGGGAGTCCTGGAAAAGGCATCTTAATCTGATTATCGGTTCAATTCGGCAAAAAAAAAACTGTTAAATACTTAGCAATTGCTAAAGGCTTGAGATCCTCGAGAGGCTCCTTGAAATTAGAATGCCATATCTCCCTAAACCTATAGAGTCTGTCAAGTTATCTATGTTACCTCAAGCCAGAAAGAGATGGATATGCGCTAGAAAAAAACTTTAGGGAAAACAATCTCTTATCCGTCATGCTGAAGAACCTGGAGCACACGGTTGAAAAATAAATGATGCTACTATTCACTCTACATACCTACACATGTGCGGTGCAAAATGCAGAGGTGAACATATGTACTCTCCCGCCTCATGTGAACTTGTAACTTCGTAATTACTTAAGTTTTTCTGATCTACTTAGTCTAAATATTTATGGGTATTTTTATGCAACAATGTTGGTTTTCAAGTAAAAAATAAGTTCTGAATTAATTAATTTTTGGCTTTTCATGCAAATTGCTAAAAATCCTAAATTATATATGTCATCAATAAAACAAATCTCGACGTGCTAGAAAAAAAAAGTTGCATTTTAATTTAACATACATATCTAGATATTCAAGAAAAGAGCATAATTATTGGAGGGGGAAAACAAAATGTAAATTTCGCAGGAATGTGGTATTGGCAAAAAATTTATCCTTATCTTTTTAAAAAGAAAAAAATTTAGATTTTATTAAATTTTCGAATTAATTTTTTTTTACAAAATTTTTTTTTTATTCTAAATTATTTTTATTTTATTATTTCAAAAAGAAAAATTGTTTATTTAATTCATTTAATTTGTAGGAAAAATTTTATTTTATTTTGTTTTTTTAGTTTAACTTTTTAAATCTTATTGTTAAAAAAACATATTTTTTAATATCATTTAATTATTAGAAACTTATTTTACTAATTTTTTCTTTTTTTTTTAAATTTCTTCCTATTTTTCTTATTTATCTTTTAACTTTAATTGTTTTAAGAGCAAAAATATACATGTATATTTTCTTCAATACGGGTTGTATTTTCTTTGCTAATGGTGTATTATTTTCGCGATTTCGTAATTTTGTTTCTGCACACGTATACAAAGACAAATACGAGTACTAATGCGATGTTTACAAGTGGCAATTTAACAGGCAATTTTAGAGGCGATTAGTTGAATCAAAAGTTGGCTGCCCCCAACATAATTGGAAGGGATTAGCTGAAAGGCCGTTCACGCTAGGCGATTGTTGCTTTCAACTAAAAGTTGCATGTAAAATCGCCACATGTAAACGTACTATAAGACGAACAAGATGTATACAAACATGATTATGAAGACGAAAACGAAGTGGAATACGAAGACGAATACGAATACGATGGCGTATATTAAAATAAATTCGAATGCGGGAGTGATTACGAAGGCAAACACGAATAATGAAAAGGAATACAAAAGCACGATTGCGAAGAGGAATACGACGACGGCGACTAAAACGAGTACGAAGGTGAGGGCGAAGATTAATACGAAGACGAATACATCTATGAAGTCAGCGACTAAAACATATACGGAAAAATCTTTGGGACCCTTAAAAAACTATATCGAAAAACTGCCGAATTTCGGAAGTAACGGGCACTCTTTGTTTAAATTAATAATCAATTACATATAGTAATTTTTCCAACCGGCTATTTCGATTATTTAAAGTTCGCTGATTAGACTTCAGCCGCCGAGTACCTTGTAGCTTCCTTATTGATTATGACATTTGTGTCTGCAATCGATATGTACTCTTCCCGAAATTGATCTTATCTCATTTTAATGGATACAGAATTTTACTACGATCATAGTAGATTTAGTAAAAATTATCTACGTATTATCCGTATTATCTACGAATGTTTCGATTTTTCGATTATACTCGAGATTTTGTTATCGTTAAGTAAGGTTCGTAGGAGCTTCAACCGATTTCAAAGACAATCGTTGCCGGGTGGAAAGTGAAACAGTGTAGGACTACAGAAATATGGCATCTGTCAGCTAGGCGCTAATCTGTGTATACAGGGGGCCTAGCTTGGGATTTCAAGCCTTCTTAATTCCCATATCCGCAACTGGTAAGGTGCGTTTTGGTTCATCCTCATTTATTCAGTTTCCTTATATTTCGTGAATTTGTTATCTATTGTCCTTTGTTTCTTTACATCATATTTCAATTCCTTCTCTTTCGTAAACTTCTCTTTTTCATTTTGTTTATTTAAATTTTTTTCGAACTCGTTCTATTATATTCCATATTAGTTCATACCATGCCTCTGATTTCATTTCCATATAATTTTATTCACTACTCGCTACTTATTTAATTTCCAGTACATTTTTTATTATCAACAATATCCAATCATTTCCTTCGACTTTCAAGATTTGAAGACACTCATTAACCAATTAACACCAATTTAAATTTTTTCAAGTAGTAAAAAATCACTTTTCCAGCACCCCAGCCGCACACAAATTACGAGTACGTTGCTGCCCTAGCCGATGATATCAACAACTAGCTACATAAGTAGTAAATCTATTCAAAATTTCATATAAATTTATGATATTTCATGAGTAGATTTCTTCGAACAGCTTACCCTCCATTCCGGACCTGGCAGGCAATCGACGCCTTCGACGTAGTATGTAATCATCTCAAGTGTAAACATTTGGCCCTAAAACAGACACTCCTAAAACAATAAAAGCCAAAAGCAAAAAAAAAAAAATACAAGCACAAGTGGCTGCATAAGTACAACCCGTACATATTTATTTGTAAGTAGAAGTGCAGGTGTGGATAAGGAGGTTCCACACTCCCCCTTTTTGTTTAGGTATTATAAAAAATTATTGTTTACAAATATAATGAAGTAGGGACGGCTACTTGAAAATAAAATTGAAAAGGAAAGGTGTGTATGCAAGCATACCTATCAAATTCTCTAGTTTTGTATTAAAATTTAGAAAAATTATGTTTGTAGGGACGTATGTACAAGGTGTTAACTGCAAGAAATTTTCAAAAAGCCCTAACAAGTGCCAATGCATGAACATCCTTAGGTATGCATGAGTGTGAACTATGAATTATGCCCTTACAAGTGGGCTCATAAATACTATACACTTACGTATACTCTCACGATCGTGCATGTATGCATCTGAAACACGCTGAATGTTATAAATCAATTAATAAGTTTATAAGTAAGAAAAAATTAGATGAAGAAAAGAATGAAGGTAAAGATCAGGATAAAGCTAAAGGAATAAAGACAAAAGATACAAAATAAAGGTCGAGAGGAATCAAAAGATAAATATGAAGAATGAGATATGTTGTGTTATGCTATGTTATGTAATGGTATGTCATGGTATGTAATGTTATGCTATGCAATGTTATATTAGGGTTTGCTATTTAAGGTTAATTTATATAACGTAATGTTTTGTTATGTTAAGTTATGTTATGTTATGTCATGTTATGCTATGTTGCGTTATGTTATGCTATGTTATGCTGTGTTATGCTACAATATGTTGTTTTTTATTTTATATTATATTTTGTTATTTTGGGTTATGTTATGATGTGTTATATTCTGTTATGTTATGTAATGTTTATTACGTCAGTTATGTTTTGTTATGTCACGTTATGTTTTGTAATGTCACATTATGTTTTGTTATGCTATGATATGTTATGGCTACACAGCTCCCTTCACCTTTCCTCAACTAAGCTCACATCAACTCCTCTCAGTTCCCCTCAACTAACCTTAAATTACCCCACCCCAACTAACCTCATTTCATCTCAACTCAATTTAGCTTACCTCACTTAGGTCACCTCAACTCAACTCACTCCAACTAATGTTGTTTCAATGCAATCCACCGTATCTCACCTCAACTCATCCCACCTTGGCTTAACTCACCTTAACTTATCCAAACTGACCTCACCTGAACTCACTTCATTTTAACTCAACTCACCTCAACTTAGTTTGAAGTTTTCTTTATCAATTAACAACAGACAATAAGCTTGTGAGTAAGAAAAACGACTTTTTGCCACAGAAACCAAACTACCCATAGGGCACTGAAAGGAAACTCAAATTCATTTCCTGCAGGGTATTATCGTGGGCTGAAATGTATTGTGGCATTTTGTGTGCATCTGTTTGTATGTGTAGATGTGTTTAAGCGTGATTGCATGATTTGTGTTGCTTCTAAAATATTTACATCCCGAAAAAATCTATAGCTAATATTGATGAGTTTGTTATGGCCATAAAATAAAAACAATTGAAAAATATTTATGTACACAATGCCTCTGAATTTGTGAGTTGTGCGTCTAATGTGCCTGAATACATAGCACATAGCCACCATATACATACATATGTATGTGTAAATGTATATGAATAGAACATAAATTCATTAATAGTTGTTGCTGCATGTAAACAAATCACTCGAACACATTTTTAAAACACCAACAACAGCGGAAAAAACAAGAAATCGAGACTGACTTGATGATTTTCACTGCCGCTGAGTGTCTATATATGTAGTAGTGAAACTAGTAAGAGGAATTGGCCGCTGAGGATAGGCGAAGAGGGCGTGGTGGCAGTAGACATCAATGTGTTTCGAGTGCTTATTTGTTTTTGTTTTTTTTTTGCTCCTAATACAGACGTATACAGTTGCTTGCTGCAATGTTTTAATGTTGCAGGCACTGCTTCCACCTCTACTCCCGCTGCCACCGCTTAACTTGCAACATATGCATTTATAGCTCTAGTTGTTGTTGCTAGTTGCTGCTGTTGATGATACTATTGATTATGCTGGTATTTTGTCGCTCAAGTTGTTGATTGTTGTTACAAGTTGTTGTTGCTTCCGCTGATGACTCTGTGCAGCAGCACAAAACTGGCACATTAACACTCGTTAATATATGAATGTATTTTTGTATGCACGAATGTTTATATGTATATTAGAGTGGTCCAAAATTTTTGCTGTTTAAACAACTTATGTATGTAGCTCCCGGTGTGGACAAAATTAACCCAGCAGACAATTTGCATCTGCTTCTTGTGCAACCCAACAGAAAATCTGTAATTGCTTCTTGTAAGCACAAATGAAAATTCTTAGACTAGTTCCGAGGTATTTTAGGACCATTTCTGGACTAGCTCGGGATCCTTTCGGGACTGTTTAGGCACCTGTTGAGGATTATTTGAGGACCATTTCGGGTCTAATTACGGATCATTTCAGAACTAGTTCAGGAACATTTCGGGACTACCTCGCGATCGTTTCGGGACCTAATCGGAACTATTCGAAAACTATTTCGGGAGTTATTGTGGATATTTTTGGGACTACTTCAGGGGTATTTCAGGTAAATTTCGGGACTAGTTCGGTATCATTTTCGGGCTAGTTCAGGAGCATTTCGGGACAGGTTCAGGACTACTTCAGGATAATTCCGGGGCTAATTCAGGAATATTTCGGGATAATTTTGAATCTAGTACGGGAGCTTTTTGGGACTAGTTCCGAACAAGTTCGATATGACTTTGAGGCTAGTTCAGGACCATTTCGGGACTGGCTCAGGTCTATTTTAGGACCATTTTGGGACAAGTAAACGGAAAATTTCGGGACCGTTTCAAGACTTGTTCGAGATCATTTCGGGACAAGTTTACGACTTTACTTTTCAATATGGGGAAGATACATTTTTTTCGCAGAATTAGTATAAAATCGTTAAAAATGAATATGTTTTGATAAAAAAAAATCACCCTACAAAAATCTCATTACCGATAATCTTAACTTTTATTTACAAAAATTAGTCATTTTATCACACACGCCTTGAAAAAATAATTATTAAACTTTTAGAGCTAAATTTGCTTCATAGTTTTATTGCTGTAACATTTACGAAGTGAAATATATTTATGCGATCAAAAAATATTTTTCGAATAAGTGTTAACTGATTTGAAAATAGAAAAGGCGAGTCTTCTTATTTTCCATTTTCTATAATTCTGATGGGCGGCAGCAAGAAAATTCCAAACAAATAATTTTCCTGTGCATTTTTGTACCACCCTAGTGTATATACATACTAAAAACTGACCGCGCGTGCAATTAGCGCTAACTATCGACTGCTCGCTGCTCGCCTTTTGTGGCATTTGTTGCATGTGGCAGGCTAGTACATGTTGAAGTGGCGCGCGATCACCTACTGCTTGCTGCGCCCAGTTTTCGATTCTATTCTAGAAAAACAGCAGCAGCGTCAACAACAAATACTGTACAAAACAAGAAATTATAATGCATGTCGTCACAATCTTTCAACGTGTTGCACATTTGATAGACACAACACTTGTCTGTTGCATACAGATGCAGTTATTATTGGGCTTAAATTATAGAGAGATCGATTGATTCATGAACGCATGGATGAATGCGCTATAAACACCTTATAACAGACGATGATGCTACATATACATAAATACACACGTAAATATATATTTATTATAAACATCCTATTTACCTACATACATACATACATATATGTAAGTATGTACATACTTGTTGCATGCCCATTCATTACGGTGCTGGTATTAATTTTTAATGATAAGCAATTAATTTTCTACGCTTTTGCTCTGACTGCCACTGACAGTGCCGTTGCTGCTGATTGTTTTTTACCATAAAATATCTGCTCCGCCTACGTACATATAAACTAAAACACCTACTGCCAGTTACACACACAAAAGTATGTATATATATTGGTGTTCTTTGACTGCCGAGTGTGTGCTGCTGTTTGTGCCACAAACTAGTCTGCTTCCATTGCAAGTGCAACAAATGATGTTTTTTATTACCGCTTTGTTGTTGTTTTATGAAATATTTCTTTATAAAATTGCTGTTGTTGCCTGCTACAAATTAAGAAATTAATACAGTTACGCATATAAATCATTCGATACCAGTCTTGCTTTGATACTGACTGTATTAGAAATGTAGCCAGACAGTTACCTTCAACGGCAACGATGATATTTAATGCAGGTTAAGAATGCTAAGTTTATGACCTAGCGTTAATAGCACACTACGATAGTAGCCGCTGAAACTGGTGTCGGCAGGTTCCAGCTATGTCCGTTTAGCCCCGAACTAGAGAACTGTGCGGAGTACTGCGTCATTTGCTACGTTTATGGTATAGCTATTTGCTTGGGAGTGTGTGATATTTATTAAAATGATCTGTGAAAAAGGCGAATAATTTGAGGATACCTGAGTTCTCGATCTTGAGCCCAGCACACATTTATACATAGCCGAGTTGTTACTAAAATTCTTCTAAAATGTTACAAACTTGATTTTCCCATAAATAAGCGTGCCTCATGGATTTTACTTCTCTTCATTTACCTTAAGCCCGGAGCCGCACCTATCAAAAGCAAAACCGATATTCAATTCAATAGCATATTGAATACCTACATATGTATGTACGTACCCCCACTGCCAAAATAATAGAAACACCATATTTTGACCAATTTTGGCCTATATTTCTTTTGTTTATTTAAATTTACTTTTTTTTATAAAAGTTCAGCTCATCATCTAACAAAAACTATATAAATCCATATTTCAAATTTTGCGCAAAAATTATAAGAATTTTACGAAATTGCATCTAAGTTTGTTTTTTACTTTTTAATTTTTAAAAAATCTGATGCAATTTTACAGAATTTTTATAATTTTTGCACAAAGTTTTGAAATATGAATTTATGTGGTTTTGGTTAAATAATGAGCTGTACTTTTATAAAAAAAAAATCAAGTGCGCCTTGACCACTCTGTCGAAGGGAATCTTAATGTATGTAAAGTTATATTTTATTTTATAGCGTTGTATACAAATAAATATACCGATAAATATAACGATATTAATATTCTTAAAAATATCGATAACAATACCAATTATTATATCCATAAAAATATCGATACCAATATTTATTATTAAATGGGGTTATTATATCGATGAAAAAATCGATAACTATACTGATTTAAATATCAATAACTGTAATGATAAATATGTTGGTAAATATATCAATAACAATATCGGTTATCGACTATTATTATCGATAAAAAACATATATAATAAGATCGATAAATACAACTAAAATTCATAAATAATATCGAAAATCTCTAAGTAGTCCCGAGAATCCCGAAATAGTCTTGAAAATCATATTGTACTCCCTAGAGTCCTGAAATAGTCTAGACAATTCTGATTTAGCCCCGATAATCCCGAAAATCTCTAAAATTCCGAAATATTTTCCGAATGGGGTTGAGGTGTGGTGAGTTTGAGTGAGATATGGTGATAATGGGTGCGATTCGTTCAGTTGTGGTGAGTCAACGTTTGGTGAATTAAGGTGTGCTAAGATCAGGTGTGGTGAGTTTTGGTGTGGTGAATTTAGGTGTGGTGAATTTCTGTGTCTCTTTTTTATATCCCTTTATTAATCTTAATTTTTCTTCCTCTTTCTTTATGTTAACTTAAATCGCAATTACCGTCCTCATATTTTTCTTTGTATTTATTTTTATTTTTACTTTTATGTTTATTATTTTCTTCAAATAAATATTCATCTTCACCTTTGCTCTTATATAAGCAAAGTTTTTAAATTTACCTTGATCTTTGACATTTGAATACATTTAAAAAGCACTTTTTTCCGTCACAACTATTTTCGTGTGCCTCATTTCCTCTGAATTTGCTATTTTACCCCCTTTTACTAACTAACCGCCGCTGAAGAATTGTTCCTTAAAAAAAAAACAAATATTAAATAAACAAAAGAAATATAGGCAAAACTGGTCAAAATAAGGCGTTTCTATTATTTTGGTCATGGCTGTACAAATTTACAAAGCTAAATAAATTAATATTCGCATTTGCAAAATTTTCGATTTCACTTTATGATAACGGTGTCATTCACTACGTGCAACGTCTGCATACATACATACATTGGTACGTGCATTTGATTGGTACGAGTATTGTCTCTTGCAACAACACTAATCAGCATAATAATATGCAAAATTTGCAGTTAAAGCAACAAAAAAGAACAGAAAAAAAACAAAGGAACGATTGCTGCTGTCTGTTGTAAAAATATGCGCACGTCGCCGAAATGCTTGGAATTATGAAGAATTATGTCTAGGCTAGGTCGTATATTTGTCGCGTCGCGCATCAAAATTTTACATGCAACACGCAGATGCAATCGCATACATAAATGCAATGCCAGCGCAACCACAAGCGACAACAGCAACAACAAAGCTCCACAGCAATAGCCCTCCTGCTCCCTTTGCAATCCCGAACATCGGTTATTTGTGGCTGTGCGTGGCTCATAAATATGCATTTGACCGGCTATTAGTGGCAGTCGCGTTGTTCGTTCTGTTGTTGTTTGCATTGTACATACTAACATTGCTTGCAAAAAAAAAAATGAATAAAATTTATTAAATTACAATTTAGAATGAAAATTTGTTGAAATATTGCTGTAAGCGTTTAGTTATTATGCAAAATATGTTGTTATTGTAATGCAGATTTCACAATTTGCGGTTGTCGGCGTTGAAATGCCGTTGACAGTTCGCTCGCTCATCAAGAACCGAATGCTGAAATAACTAGGCAACGAGCGTATTGTTGTCATTTCGGTTTGTTTTTTTTTTTGCTTTGTTTTCCACTTTGTGGGTTGTGAGGTCGGATGTGTTAATTCAAAATAGTTTTCATAATTTTTGCATTTAATACGAACTTATTAGTACACGACATTCATTGAATTAAGAATAAGTGCTCACATTTTAGTCAAGCGTTAGGCCGCGCTTCTCATCCGACTTACTTTGTGTGTCTTAAAGTTGACACAAAAATGGAGAGATCTACAATTTAACAGCGCCTCGGAACTGCAAATAGTTTTGAGAATGAGAAGACTTTCATGGTAGAAGTACGCTTTTCCATCATTTAGGACGGGCCAGATTTCGAACCTAGGTCCTACCGAGCGTTAGCACGCACTCGAGCAGTCGAGCGGCCGATTGTAAAATAACAACGCGGTACCCAACCGGTACTTGTTAGATTCAGAGGCAGATCCAGAGCCAAAGCCACTTCTTCGACATTTTAGTAGCCATAAAATGCAGAACAAGAGCGTAATCTCCCACAGAAACAGGGAAAGGCGACGGGCACAACTTCGCCCTGAACTCTTATTTACCCAAAATCAACCCCGACATATCAAATGTGTGTCCAGCATTTGGAAAGTCACCTCACCATAGAATCAAGGAAATTAGTGGAAAGACAACTGAATGGTGTTCTCAAGTGTCCTTATCCTGACACCTCAAAGCACCCACTGCCCTTTTAGCTGTAGCGCAGCTACGTCGACCGGCGCTATTTTTTATTGTAGTGTAACATTAACTATTAGACTAGTATTGGCTCAAGTTTATTCACTTATCCTTAAAAGGTCGACTTATTACTGACACACCAGCTTTTTACCCCACTTAGTCTTCTATGGGATGAATTTGAACTAAATTCTAGCTTCCAGACAATTTCCTTTTGTTTATGTTTTGGGATCTCAAAATATATTTTCCAAATAGAAAATTTTTATGAATGTCGCTAAGTTCAACCAAGTTCACCGGAGTTTTAGTGCCCGTTTTTCAGACCTTGAAGATGGTCTTCCCGCAGACATGGTTGCTCTCGGTTTCACTAAAATTCTGTCATTGTTTTGCCAATGTCCCACTTTAAATAGTGCTTGGAAATCTCGAATTTATCATATCTTTTAGGAATCTTATAATTTTCCGCTGATTTGCTATATCAGCAAGGATCCGAGTACAGCATCCGCGGACTTTATTCCATTTCGGTGCCGTTGCTATGTGGCTTCGATCGATTCGATGTCGAAATCCGATCGTATTGAATTCGCCCACCGAATGCTCTTTGGAACTTGCACGAAGATCTCCTATAAGATCAGGTTATATGTAGTCAGTTGAATGACTAAATGGCTAGCTTTGTAAGGCTGTGATCTGGTGAACGTCTTGGTCATACCGTATATCAAGCTGGCTCATTGTCCATCCGCAGCAAGCTAATCACACTGTCGATGCAGGCAATCCAGCTTATTCCACTTTTGTCAGAGAAACCAAACCCAGAATTTCCGGTACCAATAATTTTCTCAGTAATAATGTTGGCGGGTGCACCTACTGTATGTCTTCGTTGTCGGCCTTTGCCGTCAGCCAGAGATTGCCATAACTATATTGGAGCCATAACTATAGATTGGGTAGAGGTTTTTTTTGCCAACAAATTCTCGCTTTAAGTACTGGATATGGTCAGTCAAAAATTGGCAGGAAAGACCTAGGGATGCGCACTAAAGATACAGAGATGGAACTATACGACGACAGTACGACCCATGATAGCCTATGGAGCCATCATTTGTGCCGATAGAACTACACAACTTAAAATAATCAAAGCGCTCTCCAAGATACAAAGGCTGGCATGTGTACGCATAACTGGAGTCATGAGAACTTGTCCAACCGCATCCTTGGAAGTTCTTTTAGATCTTACCCCTTTCATATTCACATACAGACTCAGGCGAAAAGAGCTTTACTAGAGATGAGTGGTACCAATATCGGGGAAGAACGGGTTTCTCAACCGATGGATACCATGCATCCGAGGTTCAGATTTACAAAGAGGTTCAAAACTGATCTGGGTAATAAGAATTGCTGGGAGAGCATATACCAGACATATCGGATAAACCAAAACATGATAACCTATCTTACTGATGGCTCCAATGTTAAGATACTCGGAACCTATGGAAAAACAGATGTCCATTTACCAGCCTCAAACATAAGCCATAGAAGGATGCACGGACTTAATATCAAGCGAAACTACCGGTATCAGAAAATCGCGATCTTGACTGACAGCCAAGCGGCTATCAAGGACCTCAGATCTCATCAGGTAACATCTAAACTGCAGACGGAGTGCCTTGATAAGCTTAGTACTCTTGGTCTGACAAATCGACTTTGGGTTCTCTGCATTCCGGCACATTTTTGCATTGAAGGAAATGAGATTGCTGACAAACTTGCACAGAAAACAGCATCAACCCTTTTCAACGGCCCAGAGCCCTTCAGTGGGGAAGGAAAAGCGGCACTCTCTGCCCTGGTCCGGTTAGAGGAAGACGCTATTGCTACTGGGATAATCTAGCAAGTCAGAGTAATGTATAGGCTTATCCAAGAATAACTTAAGAGTTAGTACAAGAATCCTGGCAATAAATTGAGGGCTGAACTATAACCCGACTATACTTGGAATTTACTCGCAGGAGCGATGCAGATTTAGCAGGACAGATATCGAGACTGCACAGCATATCTTAGAAGGGTGTTCCAACCTTGGTAAGAAGATATATTGTGGCGAATACTGCGGCAACGCGAGGCGAACAACGAGAAAATGGCAGAATGTTCGAGGAATGAAGTACGAAGTTCGACAGTGAGAAACGTCAAGTGGATGAATACTGCGAAAAGCGAGAGAATGAGAGAGTGAGCGATAAGCTTCAGAACGTTCTAGAGTTGCCATGAGTGCGAGCGTAGGTATATACATAAGGCCGCTGCTACAGCGAAGTAAGTTAGTTGCAAGTCAGCAAGCTACAACACAAGTCAGTTGCGAATCAGCAAGCTATAAGTTCAGTTGTGTTAGCAAGTTTTGCAAAGTGTTTTAATTGCCTTAACAAGTATTGTCATTTGTTGTTATTCCATAAACAAGTATTGTAAAGCGGCACCTCCGATATAAACCGAACTCCTCCTAAATGGCTGGACCTATTCTACCGACTTTTTTGTGTGTGTTTGAGTGCGTGTCTGTTTAGTTTAAGTCCACAGATTGACCTGCCAGGTGGTTCTCGATTCGAGTTATTACTAAATGTCCGCCAGGGAATGACGAGGAATAAGTTCTTCAAATTTATTTCGGTGTGCGATTAACCGTACTATGAAACGCCAGATTATTGGAGAATTTTAAGAACTTCTTCACGGACATAGGGTGCTTAAGACGGCAATGAAATATGCCTTCAGATGACCACCAAACCTTAAACTTAGCAGATAAATGTGCCACTGGAAATCATGAACTTGAATTGTTGATGAAAATGTTGGACCAAAATGTTTCAATAAATTAATTAATTGTGGCGCCACGAAGTTCGAAGGGTCTGCTAGTAATGTTAATAATAAGGTTCTGGTCTGGATAGAGAACTTGGTTAACTGATCTCGCAGAAAATGCCAGAGAACAGCCGCCAGGAAATGCATCAAAAAGTTGATAAGTCTTTGTATACAAAATGTTGTAGTTAGACTTTAAAAAACACATACATAACTCACCCTCACTTAATATGAATTGCATTCAAAATACAGGTGTGCCCCATGGCGCATTCACTTTCAACGCGGGCTATCCGGTTGGCTAAGTGAACCATCACCAAATATGTCAGTTATGCAGTTTTCGTACGCAAAAGCCTACAAATAAAAAGTTGATGGCATAATAAAATGCATTAAGTTTATTAATAATAACAATAAGCGAGCATACACATCAACATGCTTATTTAACTGCGCATATATAAAGCTGGCAGGTTGTGAATAAGTAGTAAGCCCCTGTCCATAATGCTTTATTACAAATAACTACAGTGAAAATATATTTGATTTATGTACATAAATATGTATGTACATAAGTACGCATTTCATGTTGAATAACAAAGCATTCAGCCAGCATTTGAGCGTAGACGCCCTTGTTATTGTGGGATTTACCCATGCTTTGGCGCTATTTAAGTCATCATAAACAAAAATTTGACATAATTTTATTAATGTTTAATTTCGATTATTATTTCAAATCACGTCAGCGCAAGCGATGAAGGAATAAAAGCAAAAAGAAAAAAAGAAAGAATTGTGTACAGCAACACTGGCAACACTGGTATCGAACCCAATTCCATTACATAGTACAAGCCAGCAACTCTTCCTTTCACAATTCATAATTCAATGAACGTCGACTATGGGCTACGGACGACTGATATCGAACGACAGGTGTTGGTGGAAATGTTTAAGCTGCTGCTGCTGGCCTAGGTGGCAGCGGTAAGTGCGGTGGGCTCGCCGCCACTGCTGCCACAACACTGTGCCTCCCACGACACACAGAGAGCTGGCTGGCTGGCGCGCAAGGGGTGTACGCGTGTGGGTTGTATGAGTTGGAGTGGAGTTGTGGTGGACAGTAGCCAAAAATATGCCACAATCGTGATCATAATCAAGCATTCAACATCATAAATTCATCATATTCAACAATTCAAGGCAGGCACGCGTGTGCAACAATAACAACAACAACAACAACAATAGAGTGCCATCTACACAGCTTTGGAGCGTCAGTGAGCTAGCTACCGAAATAGCCGTGAGTGATATTTTACATAAAATCGCGTAATTTTCGCGTTGAATTACAATTTCAACGCGTTGTTCGAGCATATGTGTGAACAACAATGACTTCGCTCGGCTTCGCTTGGCTCCTGCTATTTTTCGTGTCTTTTTTTTTTTTTTTTTTTGTTATTTTGGCCTCCGTCAAGATCTGGCGATTTTTGATTAACATGGTTTTGTGCCAATTTGCGGACTTCACATTTGACAGAACATATGTTGCTGTCGGCATGAATGAGTTCAGCGCATTTTCGGGTGGAATTTTATTGCTAAACGATAACTTTTTTTTTAAATTTACTTCAAAAATTTTCTCTCACTTATGAGATAAGCATATCTACACATGTATGTATGTATGTATGCATGTTTGTACTTGTACCACATTTCAATAATCATTCTTTTGCCATATATTTTACTGTTTCTTAATTTAACATTTCATGTCACGTCCTGCCGCGTTATAAATGAAATTATTATGAGCCATTCGATTTGATTTGAGGTTTGGTTTGGCGGAGTTCGCACTTACACGTTTTTGCTTGTTTCCCAGGCATTTGCGTCTATAATAAACATATAAATACACTCGGTTTTATGTTAGCATATCGTCCGGAATGTTTAACAAAATATGTATCATTATAATTTTATGTAGATACACAGTCCAAATGGATGGACGATATGAAAGTAAGAAAGTTTTTATGAGTCTACGTGCTTTTGAATTTGAGCTACTGTTCTGCTCTTCGCTGGGCGAGTGGGTATGAATGAAATAAATATGCTTGCAAGAATTTGGGTGTGTGGCGATGAATAGATACTATCCACTAAATACTAAATGGGCCTGATGGCTAGAACGGATATGACGCATTTCAGCACGGAAGCTATGCGAATGTTGAGGAGAAAGATTATTCGGTTAGTGACCTTTACAAGCAGGCGAGTGATATTCTTAAACCAATCTTAAATATGATAACTCAGTGAGGGCGTTTGACCTCTCAAAATAATCTCCTTTTAGCTCGTTTTATTTGGTAGAGATACATTTAGTTCAACGGCTTTATTTAAACTATTGTTCGCCCAGCGGTTAAAATTCAACCACTAAAATTAAGGGGAGTTGTGTTGAGGTAAAGTGAATTGAATTAAAGTGAAGTGAGTTTAGATAAGTTAAGGAGAGTTAGTATGTCTTGAGCTGAGGTGAGATTTGAGCTGAGATATGGTGAGTTGAGATGAAATAACATTAGGGCGGGTGAATTTAGTTGAGGTGAGTTGAATTGAGTTGAGATGAAATAAGTTTAGTTGAGGTGAACTGAGAAGAGTTGAGGTGATTTTGAGTGAGCTGTGGTAAGTTGCGGTGAAATGCGTTGAATATTATAGCATAACTTAATATAACTTAACGTAGCATAACGTAACATAACTTAGCTTAACATAACATAACATAGCATAATATAACATAACATGACATAGTATAACATAACATTACATAACATATCAGATGAGATGAGGTGAGTTAAGGTGATTTGGAAAGGGCTGTGATGATTTGAGGTAAACTGCGTTGAAAAACATAACATAACATAACATAACATAACATAACACAACGTAGCATACCCTACCATAACATAACATAGCTTGCCCTAACATAACATAACATAACATTACAGAACATAACATTACACAACATAACGTAAAATACCACAACATAACATCTCAATCTATAGTTTTATTTTTTCGTTGTCTCTATCTTCGTCTCCATCGTTTTTTTATCTTGATTTCTTTTATATCTTTTTGTTTATGTTTATATTTATCTCTCATTTTTATATTTTCCTTTACCTTTATCATGATCTTTATTTTCATTCTTTTCTTCCTCTAAATATTAATTATTTAAATTTACCTCCCTCTTTGTCTTCATCTTTAGGTTTCTTTAGTTTTATTTTAATTTTTGCCTTTATTACTTTCTTCTTCTACATACTAAACTTTGTATTCCTAATCTACTAAAATCGTAATCCTAAACTGCTGCTTAGCTGCGTTTACATAAGACAATTTAAGAGTGCCAGGAGGAGGCACATCTCTCTAACCGAGGTTAATCCATACTGTCAGTACAAAGTGTGTCAAACCCACTTACTATCCCGGATGAAGCCGTGGATGTTCGATATTTTCACCTCCGCTATCTTCTTCAAACTATTGAAAAAGCATGATCCCAAATGCTTGAGACGTGGTGAAACGATTCTTCTTCATACTCGTCCCGACAACTTCTGCAAAGGTAGCTTGTTGGTATACGCCGCCGCTGGAATATTGGTGCTATAGAACAGTGCCCTGTGATGACACCGGTAAGACTCCTTAGTGCATATTTGTTTATTATCAGTAGTTCCTCAGTACGACTCTGATTGAATCTCGGCCATAAGCATCTTAAGACGCCACAGTCGTCCAGATTGATCTAAAGGTCATTGGGTACGGCTGTTGTGTGTTCTTCAATTCCCCTTAGCAAAAAAGAAATCGATGTTAGTAGGGAGTTATCCACTTCGCAAATTTGCATTTCCGAGCCGTGTCTAGCCATCTCATCGGCTATTTCGTTCCCTATGTCCAGGAACCCAGCAGAGAGAAGTTTTGACGTGACGTAGTGAAGCCAGCGTTGCAAGATATTTCCGAACTGCTTTCAACTTTACTACCTGGAGCCTAATGTTTTCAATGCCGCCTGCCTGTCAGCGAATATACTGACGTTCCCTGACAGACTTACTATCCCGTATGCGACAAGCCGCTTTTCTGTAGCAAATATCTCAGCCTGAAAGACAATGCAGTTATCGGGCAGGCGGTGTGATTGCCTTATTTGAAAGTCCTTGGAGTACAGACCCGAGCCGACTCCTATTTCCATCTTTGAGCCATCGGTGTAGATGGAAGTACCATCATTTACCGACAGGAGGCCACCTTCCCAATCTTCCCGAGTTGGAAAGCGTAGGGGAATCTTAAAACTAAAATCCCAGTATGACCTGAGGTAATCAGTTTCGATATCTTAGTCGGCATTGATTCCATTACGCCGTCCACTATTAATTACCTTCAAGACCGCTGCGTGCCCGTAGTTGGTTTGCTTCAACCATTTTGATTCCCTCAGACTAAGGGCCCCGTTTGCGGCTGCTACGAATAATTGTGTTGGATTCAAGTAAAATATTATGTTTAGCCCTTGTTGTGGTGCGCTTCCCACTGCGCCTGTTCTACCAAGGCTTGCTTTTAGCCAGTGCTTTCAACCAGACCAGCCCTCCATAGGTTAAAATCTGTCGGATGATTGTGGTGTATCTATACACCGTGCATGATATGCGGTGACATCTCCCAGTTTTTCCCGAAAGCCCTTTTACAGGTATGGTACGCAGCTAGGCCCATCTTTGCACGTTCCTCTACGTTGCGCCCCCACGTAAGTTTGGAGTCAAGGATAGTGCCTAATTATTTCGCCTCGGAAGAAAGGTTCAGACTAGTCGATTTATTGAATAATTTGAAAAACTTCTTTCCTTCTTAGTTTGTTGGACAAAATTTAATTAAACTTAATTATGGTGGGGAGTATTTCGATATGTAAATCTTCACCCGTAGTAAATGGCTTAGATTTTTTATCGGCAATTGTTGTATAGCCAGGGTTTTTGGATAAAACTGTTTTAAGTTTTCTAAATCCCTATTCAACATTTGGAATTTCTCTTTCACACTATTTACAATTTCTATTTTAACTTTATTTCAACTCCAAGGTTTGCAATTCCTACTATCACACAATCAAACATACCTTAATAAACGCCAAGGGTGTTCGGATTTCTTCAAGTTCAGGTAGTTTTCTAAGTGCTTTTTTACTGACCGGTGGTTTACTTTTCCCCAAACATTTTTGAAATATATGCTGGAGCATTCAGAACTGCCAGATATACCCAAAATAAGCTTTTTCAAGCTTTTGCTTAGATTTGCCAGCCCTGGTAAATATTACTTTCAGAGGTTTCCACTTATCACAGGTTCCGGCGATGACAAAATATTGCCATAAACACGAGTATCTTACCCCGTTTTCTCTCCAAATATTGCCGATTTTGCCCTCCCTTTATTTATATGTTTGTATGTGTTTATGTGTGTATGTTTGGTAAAGTTAAATCAAACCCTTTTCTCCAAAAAAAGTCCATTCGAATACATTGATTATTCTATTCAGCAACTATCCGGTTGACATTTCAATTTTCTCGGTTAAATAAATATAGCAATCAAACCCTTTAATAACCCCATCCTGATTATAAATGCAACAAAGCAATAATACATAACCTCTCCTCACAAAAAACATTTTGCGTTCTCCAATGAAGTCATTAATTAAACGCCCACTTCAATTCAATGGCGGTCGTTGACAAAAAGAGTCAAAATATTGACAGCTTAAAAGTTTTGTACATATGTACATTCAAAGCAGAAAATAAGCAAACATATTTACAATAAGTAATGGGCGTAGGTATATACATACATACTTACGTAAGTATGTATCAACAACCGCTTAACAATATGCGGAAGCACATCCGCCATTCGAAGGACATACGCTTCCTTAAAGGCCAACCAAACCAACTTTTGACTACTTTTGTGACCACTTTCAGTGAGGCAGTCAGTCAGTTATGAGGGCGAGCCAGTTATTCATTCATTCGTTCATTCATTCACTCATACATTTATGCCATTTCGTATTTATTGTTATGCGTTATTCAATACGCCGCCGTCGACATTCAAACAATTACTCAATAACATTTTGTTGTGCAAGATGGCTAGAAGGGGTACTGGAGTGCCGAGGGAGTGAATGCGATTGAATGGGGGGCGAACGTCTGCTATACTTTCATATCCGTTTATCATTTTTGACCTTCATCGATGGCAGAGAGGCATACAGACAGACAGGCAGGCGCGCGGTCGGGCAAAAAAAGGCTGAGTAAAGAAAAAGTAGAATCGAAGTGGGCTACAGGAGGTGGTGTGGAGTAGTAGGGCGTACTGTTTGGGTATTACAAAAGGATCTTCATAACAATTTATTGCAGGGTTTTGCTTAGAATTTTGTGCTGTAATATTCAAGTATACAAAATAAAGGATTTTTTTCATCGGCGGTCTATGTACTTGCAATAATTCTTTTGCATTTTTTGCAGATTTCTCGTTTTGATTGTATTCGTTTTCTTTTTTTTTTTTGTTTGACTTGGCATTTATTGTTGCCACTGGTGTTGTTGTGTAATTTTATGCTTTTTTGTTGTTTGCGCTTTTGATATTTCCTGGTCGTAAGTCGCATAAATATTGAAGAATTTTATTTTAGGCCGCTCATATTACAACAAGGGTACTTAAATGAGGGCACATACATACATATATACATACATTCATATAATGGTTATACACTAAAGAGCTGCACAAGTCGACTTGAAGGTGGTTTCGAGTCGTTACATTCAATGCACCATTTCGAAAGTGGGAAGCTTTTTCAAGAATACAAAATTCCGCTAAAGTTAAAAAACTTCTCGAAACCTGAAAGAATGTTAGATGTTGTATATAATAGTAATACCCAATTAGTCCCAGAAATCTAGAATTGATAACTAGTATCCCGAATTAGTCCCGAAATTATCCCCAAACCCGAAAATTTCCAGAAACCCCTTAAAAAATGCCAGACGCTGGTATACAATAGTAATCCCGAATAAAACCCGAAAATTTGGAATTAGTTCCGAATATCCCGAATTAGTCCCGAAATAATGCCCAAACTCCAAAAAACTTTGGAAACTCGCTGGAAACGCTAGACGCTTTATAAAATAATAGTTCCGAATTGAAATTCAATATTAGCTCTGAATGTCATGAACTAATCCCGAAAATACCGAAGTAATGCCCAAACCCTACAAAGTAATGAACAGTCTTGGAAACCTCTTAAAAATGCTATACGCTGTATGTATATAATATGAATCTCGATACAGGCGCAAAAATCTCAAAATAGTACCGAAAATGCCAAATTAGTCCCGGGAATAATCCCGAAACCACAAAAAATTCCGGAAAATCCCTGAAAAATTGTTAGACGACGATTACGTTCCAATACATCCAATAAAAAACTATGGAACAATACCAAAATTCCAAAACGTTTTCCACAAAATTCAGAAAAAATCCCGTGAAATTCCCCCAAAGCGCCGAAGTCTAACTTTAGTTCCTAAAATCCCGACCTAGTCCCGAAAATTCCGAAATAGTCCCAAAATAATCAAAACCTTCTAAAAATTTTAGCCGTTTTATACACAACAAACCCGAATCTGTACCGAAAATCTCGAAATAATTCCGAAAAAGCGAATTAGTCACGGAAATAATCCCGAAACCCCCAAAATGTTCTAAAAAGACCCTTGAAAAAATGCTAGATGCCCGCGAAAAACTTAAAAGTACCAAATACTCGCAAAATTTCAAAACTTTCTCATAGTTCAGTTAAACCCAAGTGCGCTTTTGCAGCACTCTATTGTATCTTGATACAATCCTTTCACCCAATGTCGATTTGACCTATGAAGCAAGTGTAGATGTGTAGGTTGAAGAAAAATCCATTTCTTTTTTGCCTTATTGGACTTTACCCTTTCTCCACTACGAGTATTGTTTTGCTTTTGCTTGCGCGTATTGTTTATGGCCCTCGACTTTTCCCACTTTTTTTTTGCTATTTTTTCAGACTCTTAACTGATTTCGTTTTTGCCATAATAAATTATTCTTTTCTTCTGAATGTCGATGACTTATTATTACGAGTACAAAAAAAAAATATATATAATCACTCAAACTAAATTATTAAATGGCTCGGAATGAATGATTTAATGACCCTTTCACTCGATAAGGGTTAATACATATTCTACAATAGAGCAACGCTCATACATACATATAATTGAATCACTTTTAATCGCTGCTCATTACATTTGTCTGACTGAGGAAAGGGTTATTCACTATGCAGTCATATGAAGTTGTTAAGTGAATGATTTGAATGATACATATTTGGAATTGATTTTTATGTAAGTCATAGTGGATGAATACAAATATACATAGTATAAGAGCTATTATAGGTATGTATGTATGTATAACCTCCAGATTTCTAATGCGCTGATTTCGCAAACCAAAACAGGAAAGTCTCAGCTCTAATCCAACACTTTGTTAAGCTACATACATACATACAAACATATGAAATCTGTGCTTATGAAGCGCTAAATGATGATTGTCTCTTGGCTGGTTGATTCGTTGGTTGTCCAGAGTTGCTTTCAGTCACGAAATGGTCATAACAATTTTCATATTCCTCGAAGTGTGTGCCAAAATGGACATCACACAAATGACACTAGTTTATTGTGTAGCCATTTATGCACGAAGGAGCGGAGACAAAAATGCATAAACAAAGTTAGATATTTTTACAAATGTTCATACATACATATGTATATCCGTTAGTGTTTGGTATCCCAGGGTATCTATTAAGCAGGAAAATTCTGGTGTGGAAAAAATCACCCAAATATTCTATCTATGGAGCGGGGTTGTGAGAATAATCATGTACTACGAGCGCCAGTTACTGTCGAAATTCGACCGTTTTTTCTAATTTTTGAAGAGCACTGGAGATGTTTTCTAACTTAGCACGTCGTTTAATCTATAAGATTCAAAATTACTTAACGGAAAATCTCCTCTTTTGAAACTAAAACGTGACTACAATTTGTATATCTTGGAGGGCCTTTGGCGGGCTTCGGCAGGACTTGGAATTGAACCGATTGATTCCAGTTTGTCGATAAATTTCGCTAAATTAATACATATCGTTAATGCAATGAATTTCAAAAACAAGAAATTCCGATAACTCCAAAAAATTTAATAACTCGATTAACTTCGATAATTTTCGATATATTTCGATAACTATGCGTCTGTAGGGATTGATAAATTTTGATAACTCAAAAATGAATATATCTCGTTGTAAATTCATAACTCGATAAACCTTGGTTACCTCTATAAATTTCGATAACTATAGACAAATTTCCATAACACGATATAATAAGCACGATAACACGATATATAAGCAGTGATAACTCGATAAACCTATATAACCTCGATAACTCGATATATTTCGAAAATTTCAAAAACTTCGATTCGATAAATCGAAAAATTAATGATATTCCAATAAATATCGATAACTTGATTAATTTCACTAACTTGGCAAATTTCGATAACTAAGTTTCTGTGTATAAAAATTTCGACAGCTTAATAAACATTGATCAATTTCAATAATTCGATATGTTTTGATAACTCAATAAACATGGATAACTCGATAAGGTTCGTTAAATATAAAGTTCGATGATTCGGTAAATTTCGATAACTTAATAACTTTCGATAACTAATTTTTAATTTAATTTTTATTTTTTTTTTAATTTTGAACTGAATTTATTTCGTTTCTTATCGAAAAATTTCAAAACATTTTTTTACCACTTCGGTTACCCAAATTTTTAAGTATTTCTCATTATTTCCATTTTCGTCTTTATTTTGAATTTTACCTTCAATTTTCTGTCGTAATCGTTTTTATCACTTATTTCTTCAACATCACATTTATCTTTACTACAAAGTTTAATTTCAAATACGAAGTAACACAAAATGCGAAAGCAACTCAAATTTAACAGGTTGCAACAACAACTATACACAAACACGGAAATTTTGAAACGACGATTTTGGCCATAATTTCCTAAAAATTTTGAAACCATAAAAAATTCTGCTCATATACAGAAAAATAACTTTCCAATCGTGTTCTCGTGTGAATTCAATCGCCAAACGAAGACGGACAAAATTTCTGTTAGCGTATTAATAAAAAGATCATTTGACTAGTCTATAAAATATACAGAATAAGCCGACTTTACTGCTCCATCAAGAGTAAATTTTTAAGCTCTTAAGGCCACCTGTAGGCTCAAAAAAGAAATCGTTGCTGGTGTGGTACAGTGTGGAGTGAAACGTTAATTGCTGAAGGCAGAGATTTAGACTTCAGGGCCATGTGATAGTACGCCACCGTTGCCTTTGGTCAGATTCTGGAGTTTATATCGAAAGTAACCGAGGTAATCTCCACTTCTCTCTTGGTGAACATGCATCGGTATTTGCGATCCTCAAGGCCATTTAGTAACAGCTAAGCGGCACTTAAGGCATTGGCCAGGCCTCTAACTAGCTCAGCAATGCAAGTCTCTTATTGGAAAATATAAGATCTTGTTTTACTCTTTTACTCTGGGAACCAAGTCACTCGGAAGATTTGGTAATGGGCATCTAATTATTGTTGTTCAGAGAGAGCACGGGCCAAGTATTCTCGGTCCGGAAGCAGTAAAAGCACCCACCCACCTTCTCCCACCTTGGGTGAAAGTTTCGCTCAGCAATGACTGGAAAGCTTCATTTGCTCTTCCTGCCTTGAGGAGAATTAGACGGCGAGACACTTTTTGTGCTTCACAGAATAATGCTGGATTTCCATAGAAAATTAAAACTCAAAAACTCCTTTGCTTTCAACTCCAAAAAAAATCTGAAAAAGCTTTCTGTATAAGCACTTTCATATATGTACATCTACAGCAATTTGAAAGCTTCTCTCGGCTCGGCTCCGTTTCCTTTTACGAATAAATCGACTACAGCGCCACCTAGCACCCTAGTACCCTATAATATATGCAAGGTATAACCTTCGAGGATCTGCATACAAATCAAAACTATGAGCTATGGTTTAGCTCACGTTAATCTCAATATTTTTCCAAAATATTTTGGCGAAGTCTTAAAATATAATAAACTTTAAAATTCTGGTGGAAAACCGCAACTTCTTTTCGTGGAGCACCCTAATGTACATACATATGTATGATTCTAAGAGGATTACAGCATTCATAAAATCATATCAAATGTTAACTTAGTTAATATGAAATTGCAAACGTCAACAGTTTTTTGTGATATTCATGCTTATTACTTATGTAAGTGAACTCCTGTTGGTATCGCCACTCCCCACATTTTTTCCAAAAGATTTTCTTTAAGTGTCATTGCTGTGATTTCAGACAACCGTACTATTCTCTTATCTATTTTTGTGCTGCGTTGTGCTATGTTGTGTTGTGTTACGCTGTCTCCTGGGGAAAATCACAATCACCATCGCAATCAAATTGTTATGTCCTTAAAGCTCACACGCTGCCTGCCAATGGACACTTCGTCTACGCCGTTGGACTAGTGGAATCGAGTCGAGTCGAGTCGAGTCGAGCGTTGAGTCATAAATGTGAATGAAAATATCTTTTGTATATAATTTTATGCATTTTTCGTGTTATTGCATAGAAGGAAAATTGCATTTATTCTATCTACTTCATTGCGACAATGGCAATGTGCGTTCATAACCGCCAGCGTTGATATTCGTTGTACTTATGCACGTTTTTCGCATTTTTCTTCGGAGTTTATTGCCTTGGTGCTATTATTCACCTATTTTTCCCACTTCTTCCTCTTGGTGTGGTTTATATATAATATTTTATTTTAGTTTCTTCACGTGAAGATAAATTTGAATGGCAAGTAGAGAAAGTACAAAAGATAAATATACTTATATATGTAAGTATTTTCTGAGTAAAGGACGTGGTGAAAGTGAAGATTGCCACAAAGGAATAGAAAAAAAAGCGCAGCAAACGAAGAGTAACCAGGTGCAATGTTCTGCTAAATATTGAGAGAGGCTTAGGCCACAAAGATGACAGATACATACATAAATGGGCTCGGTTAAAAATTTAACTCTAACTTCATTTTATTTTCTTGATTTTGTCGGACTACTTAGAACTAATCCGGGCTCATTTCATGACTAATTTCGAACTTCCCCAAAAATTATCCCAAAAGTGTCCTGCAGTGGTTCTGAAAAGGTCTTAAACTTGTCTAGAATTTATTTAGAACAAGTCTGGAAACGGTTCCTTACTACTCCATAAATAATACCGAAAAAATTCAGAAATGATCATCAATTTGTCACAAAAATGATCCCAAAATAGTCCCCAAATGTTCCTGACGTACGTAGTCCTGAACTAGCCTCAAATGGTCGTGAGATAGTTCTGCACAGGTTCCCGTACGGTAAAAAAAGTTCTGCACTTGTCCCGAAATGATTTCGTACAAGTCTTGAAACGGTGTCGAGATGGCCTTTATTATTCCGAAAATGGTCCCCGACAAATCCAAAATGGCCCTATAATTCTCATAAACTCATCCCGAAATGATTCTTAACTAGGGTCGAAATGCTTGCGATAGAGTCTTGAACTAGGCTCGAAATGGTCCAGCACTAGTTCTAAAATAATCCTCAAATAGTCGTGAACTAGGCCAGAAATGATCCCAAACCAGTCCGGAAATGATCCCCAGCTAGTCCCGAAAAGGTCGTGAAATAAGCGGTGAAACGGTGCCGAAATTATCTAGAAATAGCCCTGAGCTAGTCCAGAAATTATCATTTGTACAAACAAGAAGGAATTACAAATTTTCTTCTGGGTTAACGCAACGTCATCCGCTAGTGATTGTGGCAGCTAGGAAATGACGTCAACTACTGACTGCTGGTAGCGGCATCGTTTTTTCAGTGAAATTTTAAGGCATTACACTCGTAACCACACTCTCATGAAAGAAACATGTCGACGTTACCACCTCCATAATCACAAAAGCTCTAATGGTAGGGAAAAATCTTGAGGAATAGTATTGGGTCCGCAGATAGTAAAATGAATTTATTGGAAGCCTAATGATATCCTAACGGAGCAGGATCTTGAGAGACAATCTAACTATTGTGAGACGATTACGGACAAAAGCTCATTGCCTCGGCAATGAAAGCATGACGTCCAAACGTTTCCTAATAAACTTCACTAGAGAAAGTGGTGGTAGAGATATCATCTGGGAACATGAAACCCCTGCAGGCTCAGAAAACTTTGGAAAGAACTTTACTTGGTATATAGAAAAAGGTATACCGGAACGCCTCTGGAATACTCGCAGCTGCACTTTACACATTGTAACATTGAAGCCATAAACACGGCCACCTTTGGGTATATATCAGATTACTCCAATTCAGGATCCACGCCATGAGTCCAGGCAAGGATGAAGCTTCAGCGAAAATATTTTGATGGGAATCTTGTGATCTTAAGTGACAGGCAGGTCCCTTCTCTTTCATGAAAGTTATTTCATGTCTTGTCTTTATTGTCTTTGGTTTTCGAGCTCATGGCCAAATGTCTCGGCGACAAACAACAAGGTCAGCTTCTTCTGAATAAAGGGCCAGAAAGGCATGGTAGGAAACGAAGAAAAAATCCAGGGTTAGGTGCAGAGCGTATGTCAAGAAGCTCACGAAGTTTCGCCTTTCCCTCAAGAGGGAGGACGCAAGGCTACTGGTGGGTGCTCTAACGGGAAATTACCTGCTGGACATTAAACTGGCTCTGGCTAACGATAAGATCTGTAGAAGATGCAGAAGGGAAGAAGAGACTGTGGAGCATATCCTCTGCGAGTGTCCTGCCCTTAGCAGACTGCGCGTTAGTCTGTTGGGAGCAGGTTTTTTACCTAATCTGGAATCCGCCACCAAGGTAGGGTATAACAAGGTGTTTCAGTTTGCCAAGAGTACTGCGATGTTCTTTAACATTACTCTTGGTACGCATTGATAAGCTGTTCAAAGTTGTCGTAGTTTATCTGGTAACGCTATGAACCTTAATGGTCGCTGCGAAGTCACGCAGTGGCTGGCCAGCATACCTAACCTAACCTAAGAAGTCTTCTTTACAAACTCTATAATCAGCCAAACGGTTTATGACGTTTTTATGACTTTTCAGTTGAAATTGCAGAGCACCTGCTTCTCGAATGCACGTGCGATGTCGAGGAGCTGGAATAAATATCTCGGATAATCAGTCTTCGATACAAAATACATACACTCTATGTCACCAAGCAGCCTATTCGAACTGATAAATGGATTAGAACTGGATAAGGAATTGTACTGAGGTGTCTTGGTCGCAGTGCCCACCTCAACAAATATTTAGTCTGCGTCACCGGAGAACGCCTGTTGCCCATTGTTAGTAATAATAAACGCTGACAAATTCTATCAACTAATTTCGGAGGCGCTGAATAGCTGAAGCCAGCTTCCGGTGCCTGAAGCCGTCGCCTACCTCATATATGAAGAGCATCAGCGTCCAAACCAACGGCTCATCAATACCACTTTTCAAGGCTACACTACATATATTATAGAGCCCCGAATGGAAGACGGGTAGACAGAAATATTTTTCTGTTTAGTCAATATATAATTGCTAATTGACTGCCTAGTCTGCGTGTCGAGTGGTAACTTTTTCCCTCTAATATTTCGTAGCAAAAGCAGATATACTCCCTTCGTCGGACGATGGCGTTGGCTTATGAGAATAAAGCAGTGGCCACTACAATATCTAGGTGTATCTGCTGGATCCCTGTATTTGATGGTAAATAACTTAGCCCTCAGTGTGGGTAAAATTTGCACTAACCCAGCGGTAAATATTTAATTTCTTCTTGAGTGTACAAAAGGACATTTTTGGACAGGTTCAGCGCAATATTAGGACCACGCCAGGATCATTTAGGCAGTGTTTCGTTACCTGTTCAGGACATTTTCGCGACTAGTTAAAGATTATTTGAGCATCAGTTTGGCACTAGTTTTCGACTATTTCGAACTCAGGACTACTTCAGGAATATTTCGGGACTGGTTCGGGATCATTTTGAGGTAGATTAGGATGGGCCTAGTTTTGGACTTTTTTTGGGCTTAGTTAGGGCCATTTTGGGCCTAGTTCGGGATCATTTTTAGACTAATAACTGACCATTTCAAGCTTTGTTCAAGATAATTTCAGGACAAGATCAAGATTTTTTCGACTGTTTTGGGGCCGGTTCAGGACTACCTCAGGACCATTTCGCTATCTGTTTAGGCCTATTTCAGGACCGTTCCGGAGCTATTCCGTGACCATTTCGAGACTGGCTCACGACTATTTCAGGAACGTTTCGGGACTAGTTTAAGACAATTTTTGGACTAGTTCAGGAGCATTTCGGGACCTGTTTGGGTCTAGCAAGGGACCATTTTGGGACCGTTCCAAGATTTCTTTGAGATAATTTTGGGACAAGTTAAGGACTTGTTCAAAGCCAACTTCAGGACAATTTGGGCACTAGTTCTATGTTCTATATCGGGAAAAATATGCTCCATCTTTTTTTTTTGTCAAAAAATATTTATAGGTCTCCCAAAGCGCTCAAAGTTTCCCATATATTTTATATGGGGGAACAAAATTTTTTCATAGAATTGTATAGAATCCTTGGACTACCCCAGTGTCAAATGGAATAACACTCTTGTTCCCTTACGACTAGTTCCGGGTTCATCTCCGGCTAGTCCGACTTTCTGCAGGATACCTTTGTAGATATAAATTTATATGCATGTATGTTTGTATGTATTTATATGTACTATATGTAGGTATGTACATATACAACCCAATGTAGTTTGCATTCGACGTTTTATCGAGCAAATTTACGAGTATATGTTTGCTTTTAATCTGATTTTTTATTTTATTAAAATTTAACAAGACTGCCATAAATCTTCACTAAAAAGCGCAGCAGCTTCCACAAATGATAAAAACAACGAAAACAAAGCTAAAACAGCAGCAGAAATTCTCAGCGAATGGTTGAAATGACCAAGCAAATGATCAAAACAACTTAAACGAATCGACAACCAAATCCAGTCAGACAAATCAAAAGAGTAAAAAAAAACGCGCCTAAAGAACAGGCGGACATATGTACGTATGTATGTATGTATGTATGTATGTATGTATGTATGTAAAGGAGCACATTTGTGCGTGTGTGTGTGTGTTTGGTACAAGGGAACTAACTGCTAAATTGCAGTAAAGTGAAATTGATCCAGTTGTGCGAGCATAACTGGCCAGCTGATGGCTGCTGTTGCTGCTGCCACTGTTTTTGGATGACTGCTGATGGCAGAGACAGACGTTGCAATCGCTAAGAATCGCAGACGGAGGGAGGTGCGTATGAAATGGTTCATTAGGTTTGGTTGGTGGTTGTCGGATGTTGGAATACAGGCTGCGAGTACAAGGAAGAACGGAGGAGGTCAATCAATATAGAAGACCAGTGTGTATGTGGCCAGCACCTCTGAAGGCCTACAAATATTCATGATGACACCCGCCACTGCCTTCGTCATGACCAGGTTCAAAACTACTTCTTGCTGCCCGCCAGCAACTATCCGCTCCCTTGGTAGCAACCGCTGCTCTATGTGATCGTCATCGTCAGCGTCATCATCATCGGCAGCAGCAACAATAGGCGAAATATCATCGAAAACCATAAAAACTGACAGCACAAAAAGAGGTGTTGACACATTGATTTATCTGGCATGCTACTGTGCGTCGTCCACACACACACACACACACACACACGCACACTTGTACACGCGCATACTAATCTGTGTATTTACGGCGCATTCGCATGCCACAAACGTTGTGGCAGTCAGCCGGTCAACAGCAGCAGCCAACAAGCCTGTAATCGAATGGACTCACCGACCGACCTGGTAGGCCAACTAGCAAGTAGCAGCCAGCCGGCTGGTTGTCCGAAATTGCATTGATGAAAAGCAGCGCGCCTGCGCATGCGCACAATTTGGCGACTCGCGCGCGCAATACGCAAAACGCAAAACGCAAAAACTTTGCCAACATCATATGCGCACAAATACACATTTTGTGGTTAATCGTATCAACTTTTATGCCGCGTTCTTTTTTCTTTTTTTACTTAAACTCTTTTCGGAGCAATATCATAACCATAAGCGCAACGACACAATGGTCAAAACGATCAAATGTCGCTCGATTTCACAATCGCAAGCCAGAATGTTGGTATATAATACTTTTGATTGTGATTGTGGTCAAAAACGAAGCGTTTTTATTTTTGTATTTTGTGTTGGGTCTTTCAGGAGTTTAGCAATTTGCGTCAGGCAATCTCTTCGCTCTTTTTGTATCGTTGCAATTTAAAATTGTCACGAAAACCCGAAGAGTAGCTTTATTGTTACTGTTTTTCAAAATCATTTTAGTGCAGTGACAAACAGGGAGAGCTTCTACTCGTGCGCGCTCTGACAATCAACGACATTCACAAAGCGATCATCATCATTAACTCTGACTCCGTGAATGCCGTCATCGGAGTTGAACCACTTCCTATTGCAGGGTAAAAGCTTCAAATGCCTACACAGACTTGCTCTGGCTACTGTGGCTGATTAAGCTCCTACATATCCAGACTACACCCGGACATACCCAGCGTTTGCTGTGAAGGATCTCCGCCGGAAAATAATAAACTCTTCACATGTCTTCCTCAAACTCACTTACGCTTTTTCGCTTCGAGCCAGCTTCAAGCAATCAATACAATGTCAACAGACTAAGTAGCATGCAAAGAGCGCCGTGTTCGAGGGAAACTGGGGCACTGCCCTCAGAAGCACTGAGTTATGCCTAAAGGAAACCGCCATGGTTGCCATCTAGAACGAAATGGAGAAAGGTCCAAGCTGCCGACGTGTCCAAGATGGACTGCGGTGTAAGGACAGTGCTCTATTTGGAGGAGCTTGGTGTCAATCGGCCCCTGCGGCTGGCAAATCATACTAACCTATCTCAGGCTGAAGTTATAGGCATACATGAAACCGGCAGGATACTAAATAATGCTGCATGTCTAATTTATAAAATATTGCAATAGCGAGCTATGATCGGCGTCTCAGTAAAAGTATATCTCTCTTGACTGGATTCCCGGCCATAAGAACATAGAAGGCAACCAGAGAGAAAACAAATTGGCCAAGGCGGGAGCTTTTATGGATGAATCTATAGCGGTAGAACTGGATTATACCCTCAGACAAACTCAAACACCGCTAGCAAAGCCGGCTCATAGAATAAGTCTTTCATACAAGAGAATATGGCCTAGCTGCAGTTTATGGGGCATCGAAGAAACAGTGTTTCATTTCCTCCAATCCAATTGAAAGGCAGGCCAAATAATCATTAATCCATGCTATAAAGACTCTCCGGTCAAGTCCCTTTTTTCGAGCATCCACCTCACTTTCTACCTTTGTCGCTTGATAGCCAACCGCTGGGCTCACTTTCCACGTGGTCCGAATGTGCCTCACTAACTTATATGTTGCGTCGATTAAGTTTGGCCTAAGGCACCTAATTCGGACTTCTCGAAGCTCCCAATCGACAAGCAATCTTTACTGGTATTTCGCCTCTGGCTTGTGGGCGACCGACGTGAGAGGCGCCTTTTTTTCAAAATATCTTGACGAATGCGATTATGGGTCAGGCAATGCCAACTCATAGGTGAAGCTGACTAGGGTTTCAACAGGGCAGGGGCAGTCACTCGCACAGGCATCAACTCGCAGCCAAAAAAATTAAACTGTCATACTTCAATTATTACTCAACTGATATATATGTATATCGATAGATATTTAAACTAAATACTAAACTCCTTTTTAATTAAGCAAATAGGCGGGATGACTGTGCTTTTTTCGAAATTGGTAACCGGTACTAAGAACTCGGGTTTTTCGAATTTTGTAACCGGTACAAAAAAGCAATATTATTATGACCACTCCGCTTAGTTCAAAATTGGTAACCGGTACTAAAAATTCGAGGATTTTCGAAATTGGTAACCGGTCCAAAAAACCGATTTCATTTATGAAATCAACGTGAGCTAGTCGTCCCTTCAGGAGTAAAGTTTCAGTAAATTACGATCACTTGTATTTTTCTACATTTGTCCATTTGTGTGTCAGTGGTGGTAGCACATTGAAAGACCGAACATTTTCTTATTTTGATTAAACTATTTTTCTAAACAGCATTGTACTTTTTTAACTTCTACGGCATTTTTTCCAGCTATACCTAAAAATAGAGCCAGACTGTCCTAATTCGACGTATATTCAAAATAAAAGGAATTTTGTGATTCCATCATAAACCAATTCTTTCATGGGAAAATTTGCTACTCCATTATAAGCATAGATAGGATATGTATTTAAATAGTCTAAGATCCGACAAAGGCACGACCCTCGCCCATCTGCTTAATGGATGAAATCTACTTTGTATGAAATTTAACGTATTAGGAAAAATACTCGCCAGGATATTTTTAATTAAGTATGCAAAAATTGTTATTATTATTTTTTTATTTTTTTACTAATTTGTTTAATGAATAAATTATACTAGAGTGCCAGTTACTGTCGAAATTCGACAGTTTTTCTAGTTTTTAGGAGCCTTGGAGAGGGTTTCTAACTTAACACGTAGCAAAACTTATACGGTACAAATTAACTTACCGGAACATCTTCTGCTTTGGAACTAAAACGAAACTAAAATTTGTTTATCTTAGAAGGTCTTTGGACTTCAGCAGCTACATTCCACTTTATCGATAAATATTAATGATTTGATCCATATCGATAGTTCTATGAATTTCAAAAACACTAAAATCCGATAACTCAACAAAATTCGTTAACTCGACCAATTTCAATAACTGTGAAATTCGAGGGCTCGATATATTTCGATAACTCAAAAATGTAAATTCTTTGGATACCTTTAAAAATTTTTACTTTTGACAGCTCCACATTTTTCGAAAGCTATCGAAAAATTTTAATAACTCATTACACTCTGTTAGCACGATAAAATTCGATAAGCAGTGATAAATCGATAAGCTTATATATTCTTGAAATTTCGATTAATGGATATACTTTGAAAATTCCATAAACTTTGATTCGATGAATCAACCAATTTCAGTAGATCAATAATTATCGATAACTCTGTAATTTGAAAGAACTCCATGCATTACGACACCTCGATAAATTTCGTTAAGTCTATAAATAATGATAATTCGATAAATATCGATGACTTGATACATTTCTTTAACTTGACAAATTTCGATAATCCCACATGTTTTTACAGCTCGATAATATAATAATAAATAGATTGGCGCTTACACATATGTTAGTGTTTGGCCGAGCTTCACCTCCGACTTGTGGCGTGCGCCTTGATATTGTCACACAAAGGGGAGGGACCTACAGTTTTACGCCGACTCCGAACGGCGATTGTATTTTTATGAGAAGCTGTTTTTCATGGCAGAAATACACTCGGAGGTTTGCCATTGCCTGCCGACGGACAACCGCTGTTAAGAAAAAACCTTTTTTCTATATGTTTTTGTTATTTTTATGGCCTCATAACAATTATATTCAACAATTTTTATGAGCTTGAGGCCGTTTTAAGTGAAAACTTATTGTGGAAAAGCAATACTTTTACTTTTTTCTATATTTTTTGCGATGTTGCTTTGACCAGGGTTTGAACCCGGGTGCTGCGGAGTGGAAGCGCGCACTGCTTACCACTACAACAACGACAACTAAGTTTCTGTGTCTATAAATTTCGACAACTCAATAAACATTGATCAATTTGAATAATTCGATACGTTGTGGTAACTTAATAAGCATGGATAAATTTCTATAATTATAAACTTCGATGATTCGATAAATTTCGGTAACTTTTATGGAAAATTTCAATTCAGTTACCCTAATTCTTATGCCATGTCATACGATGTCATATCGTGTCATGTCAAGTCATGTGATGTCATATCATATGATGTAATGTCACGTGATATCGTGTGATGTTATATCATATAATGTGATGTAATATAATGTGATGTCTCATCATATAATGTGATATAATGTGATATAATGTGATGTGATGTCATGTAATGTGTTCGCATTCCATGTTCCGATTATTAAATCGGTAACCCTGTCGATAACTGTTTCAATAAAAATACCGATAACAATATCCATAAACATGTAGAAAAATACAACGATTGCAAAATCGATTTATTCATCGATAGATATAACAATCATCAGTATCGATTATTGTACATATCGATAACAATATAAATTACTAAATCAATAACAAAATCACTTATTTAATCGATTATTATACCGACAACAATATGCATTATTGTATCGATAACAATATCGATTATTATATTGATTACAATAGCGGTTATTTAATCAATAACAGTATCAATAACAATTTCGATTATTTTATCGATAGCAATATCGATTTTTATATCGATAAAAATATCGGGTTTTATATCGATAACAATATCGATCTTCATCCTCATCCTTTTCTTTATATTTATCTTTATTTCTGCATATTCCTCTTCACCTTTACCTTAAAGTGTTTAAATTTACTTTGATCTTCGTTTTTGCCTATACCTCTAGGCATCTTTGTTTTTGTTTTTATTCACAAACCGCTAAACCGCTGAGAACTACTTCCATGTGCATTATTCCCCTTGAATTTGACAATTTAGTCCCAACCCACCAACTGCCGCTAAAGAAGTTTCACTTCATAAATTCAAGAAATGTTCTTACCATTTCAGTTACCCTAATTCTTATGTATCGGTCATTGTCTCCATTTTCGACTTTATCTTCACTTTCGCCTTCTTTTTTTTGACTTCATCGTTATACTTTATTTCTTCATCTTCATATTTATCTTTATATTTCAAAGCTTAATTTCAAATGTGTAGTGAAACAACAGGCGAAACATGTCAAATTGAACATGTTGCAGCAACATGTATACACAATTCGAAAATGTTTAAACGACGGTTTTGGCCGTAATTTTCAACCAATTGTGAAACCATAAAAACTCTGCTCAACTACGGAAAAATGCCTTTCCAACGGTGTTCTTGGTTTTGAAATCGGTTCGGTAGAATCGCCAAACGAACGGAGACAAAATTTATGTTAGCGTATTAATATATAGATACCAATCGAAAGTATTAAGCCTATAGAATGTGAAAACGTTGGGTTGTCAATTTTTTCCTGGCCTACCCATCCTGCTGGCAGGTATGAACAGGTAGATAATACTAGTAATTTTCACTCGTCTGTTTAACACATTCTAGAGGATTTATGTTTTCGATTGGTAAATATGTAATTGGTTCATTAAACAAATGAGTGCAAAATTAAAAAAAATCTGATTTTTGAATATTTAATAATATTTAATTAAAAATATCCTGGCAGAGGTATTTTGCAGCCAACCCACCCCAGAAATATTTCCTAACACGTTAAATTTCATGCAAAGTAGATTTCATCCATTAAACAGATGGGTGGAGGTCGTGCCCTTGTCGGATCGCCTACTAATTTAGACACCTTGGTCTTGAGCCTCAATTTCTCTATACTTAATGGAGATAATGAATTTGTGTAAGACCAGCTGCTGCGAATGATTTTCATAGTAAAATTTAATAAATGGTCAAATAATTATTTCAAAAGAAAAAAATGTACTATTTTATGAGTAAAATTTTCAGACTAAATATGAAACGACAGACAGGAAATCAAGTGCATGGAATCAATGAGAGTAAATGCAATGAAGGAGATGGAGTAAAAAAACAAAAAACTATATAAGATAAAACAAAAAATTTTATCAAAAAAAAAAAACAGCGATCTTCTTGAAATTCGTGCAAGAAAAAAGTATGCCAAACTTTGTCGAATTGTTTGGGATTTTTGGCCTTCTTCAATCGAGGTAAGAAAGTGAAGTATAATAAAAATAAGATAAAGCAGCCGATGCAGAGTAAGTTCTTTTGGCGATGAGGAAATGCGATATGTTGCTGCTGCTATGTACATATGACTGCTTTTGAAAACAATTCATTGGTCACACGAACAAAAAGACAAACACACAAACAAAAAGAGACACTGTCACTTATGCAGATAAAATAAAAAAGCAAACCAATATATTTATCTGTTCAGTTTGACAAAAGTTGCCAATTTAAAAATTCCAAATAAAATATAAATTGACCAAATTAATATCGAGGGGACAGCACAATTCTGGGAGAAAAATGCGCGAGCATCCGCATGATCCGCCAGTAGATGGATGCGCCCCGTTCGTTGTTCACTGGTCGCATGTCGCCGTTGTTGTTTGTGTGTGCGTGACTGCCGTGCGATCGATGAGCAGATGAATTATAAAATTTATTTCGCGCACCTTTTTTGCAATTTGTGATTTTCTTTTTTTCGTCGTTGATTTTCGAAATACTACTGCGATTATCCACTTTTGAAATTCGCGTTTAAAAATCAACTGCGGATGTGGTGCGAATGTTGAGCTTAAGTGCTGTTGAACACTTTAATCTTAATAATGGATTTGTATGCGACTGGGGATAGTTTTTTTTACTACGCGGTGGAAGTGACTGACTAATGTCTGTATGATGGATTAGCTAAAGAATAAGTGTGCATCTATTTGGAAATTATGAATTTTTAAAATCTTTTATATTAGCGTTTGGGTTTACCAACTGAGAGTGGCTAATTTGAATCCTTGTGGGGTCTTCGTCGTTCATGGTGTAGAGTTTCGAAGCACCTGTCTGCTCAGCCAATAGGTTTTCTCTAAGATCATTTGCCAAAGATCGTGGTGTGCGTTAAGGTCGCCTACTACCATTCGGTTTTCACCCCTTAGTAGCGCTTCTATGTCAGGGTAATATCCTGCCGGGCAGCTGGTTACATGGGGTATATATACGTTAAATATTTTGAGCTCGACATCGCCTGACCGGACAGCTGGATGAACGCTAATCCTCCACCATTATCTCGATCGCGATCTTTACGGAGCACATTGTAGGCGGCGCAACTCAACAATTTTGTGTTGCTGTGCAACTTCGTTTCTTGGTTTCTTCTACAGAGCAACCAAGAGCTGCTGGTTTGCTCTTAGACGCGAGTTGGGTCGGGTGGTAGAGTGGTGTGACGATGTGGGAGGTTTGCTGTTGCTTACGGGAGCTTCTTGGAGCCATGCATGCTTTTTGGGCGCTGGTTGGCAGCTACGCGTTGCGCGATCTGTTAGCCGTGGAGGCGAATGGTGTCGATGGGTCGAAGCAACAGGGGACCACAAAGCTTGCGGTCCAATGCCTTTGAGATATAAGACCTGAGCAGGTTCTTGGATGACTCCATTCGTTGCAAGAGTTCCACCCAACCGAAGTGGAGTTTGGATGGAGTCGTCTCTGGCAAACGCAGTAGCAGTATGTTTCTGGTCCGGGGTTGGACTCAATGCCCACCCGGAGAAGAAGGGTGTAGAGCAATCCAGCTGCAAGGCATTACTCCATAGATGAAAAACTATTGATGGGCTTCGCCGACCTAAACGGTGTTAAGTCACCGAAACAACAGCCGAGTCATTCCGGTACGTAGAAGCGGCTATCGTGGGAATGCCGATGATGTTGTCTCAATGGCCAATGACTTATGTATGTAAGTGCACTCAATTTAAACCAGATTAGAGCGCTGCCCTTTGGGTAAATGAGACTTTCTGCCATCAAAAATTAAAGTTCAAATCGATACGTATTTTTTGTAATTCTCTTTCCAAACTGCCAGCTTTTTTCAAAGATTACCCGCAAATGCGACTGCATCATCCGAAATTATATGGCTGCAAAAACGGGTACAGCTAACCAACATTTCACCGCTTATTATCAGCAATTTGGCATCAAAGTGGAATGTCAGCGATTCCTTCCGAAGAGAGTAGCCAACAATAAAAGCGCAAAATGAATCACAAAAAAGATAGCTCGCTTGAGAGACAGAAATAACTCGTAAATTGTAACAAATCATTGTCACAATTTGGGGCCATTTATGAACCATATTTTCTTTTTCGTAAGCCGTCGTCAACACCTAGCGGTAAAGTAAACAAAAAAAATAACTTGCTGGCTGTCAAAAGAAAAAACTTTTAAAGCGTTGCATTACCAGCAAAGCACATCAGCCGCACAAACAAGCCAAAAATCAGCGTCACAAACCTGTCAAATAAAAGAGTGTTGGCCCTTTTTTTTCTGGTAGTCGCTGCCCGACTCTTGCTACCACCAAGCGCTTTGTACCGCCGCTAAGGGCCACTCGTCCGTCGCCATCGCATTGAGCTGCTATCTTTCCGTCTGTCCGCTGACTAATTTTTGGCATAAACGCTTGCGTTTAAAGCTCATTTATGAACGCGTAAGTGAAAAGTGCAAAAAGAAGACTTCGAGTGCGTTCGTTTGTGCGGCAGTTTAACGCGCATGCGCGACGTCCGACGACAAGAATAGCGATTAAAATGATTAATGTACGCGCGCGGCACAATGTTAATTGTCGCGCTTTGCTCTCAATGAAGCTGGAGGTGGCAGGCGATAATGCCGCTTCGAGTCGAGCTGGAAATTGCTGTCGAGCTGGAAGTTGTCTTGCCGCTGTGACTGGGTGGAGAGGTGGACTATATGCCGTTAGCTATGTTGTCGTTATTACCGCTTTACATGACTACCACATACTTTATTA
>NW_023458560.1:58951992-58998080 GCF_013731165.1 Rhagoletis pomonella
AAAAAAAAACTGTTCGATTTTTCAAAACTAAAAAATGAGCCTAAAGCCATATTTTCTTCAGCTTCTCTAACAGGTCGTTTACGACCAAGATCTGGAGCAGGGTTGAGAGGATCACACCTTGTACCACTGAACAGTGATAGTTCTGTTACAGAGCAACTAGGATATTAGCTTCACGGTGCTGGTTTCCATCGATGTCGAAGAAGGCGCCCAATGCAAAGTCTTTATGAATGATGTATTAAATTATTCCTAAGTAAATATCTTAAGCAAAAATGAAAGATCTGAAAACCTGGCCCCAAATCCCAAGGTATATGGTGAGATTTTTATCAGCCCTCGTTATAAATGCCACCCTGATAATCCATAAAGATATGTACCCCCACTCTTCCTGCATTTTTCGTATATGGAAGCCAGACACCTACTCGGCACCTCGACGGCCCTTAGCAGTTGTGCAGCTATGCTGCCGTCCGGTCCTGAGTAATTAAAGTATTTGAAAGAGGTTATTCATCGAAAGATTTGTTTATGTATTGGTTGATATCGCTTTGGCTATATTAAAACATTTATCGTTATTACTATCGATAATTTCAGTGAAGATGGCAAGATGGCAGATAAGTTAATAAATAAAGGAACCCTCGTATCAACTCATTGACGTAAGTAACAGCTATTGCGCGCTATTTCCCACAGTGTGCCAGTTGGCGACTGATTAACCAGCAAAACTTTTGCCAAGTATTGACACACTATTTTTTTTTTATAAATTTCTACCAAATTCCTCTGCATTAATTTTTTTTTTGTAGAAAAAAATCGCACGTGTATGGCACAATTATTTCTGTTTGAATTTTTTTCTATCTGAAAGCCATCTGTTTCTTCAGTGGGACACATATGGTTGTAAGTATTTTGCTTGGAAATGAATCATTTTTTTGTTGCTTAGAAAATGTTATTAAATGACTGCAAAGGTGATTGCATTTTTAGTTGCACGAGTATGCATGTATGTAGTACATACAGATGTGTGTGTGTGTGTGTGAGTTGTCTATTCCCTGCAGGAAATTTAATTAGTTTGAAAGTAATTTATAAACTACTTTAGTTTAATATGGCGATGTCCTAGGAAGCAGTCAATTGCCTTTTCCTGCATATAATTTCAACTACTTTAAAATGCATTTGGCTTAAACCACTTCAAAGTCAGTATATTTCGAATTTTTTTGTTGGAAATATTTCGAAATTTTCTGCTGGGCTATGCGTTCCGGTTCGCAAATTTTACCCTACCGAAACCAAAAACGTATACATATCAAAAATTAAAAACAAAATATGTACTCACCTTTTTACTGCACACATTTCTTCTTTCTTTTCTTTTTGTGCTGATAAACGTTCCACGAAGAAGGGATTCCCTTTCTCTGATTTAAAATTAACTTTCGTAGCCATGACCACACACACCTAATTTATTTTATATAATTTCATTTAATTTTTGCTAAACCACACATTTCACTTAATCACAATTCACTTCTTTGCAAATATTTTGCATGAATTAATTTACCACAAATCATCGCTTATTGCGCACAAATAGATTCGCCGGTCGACCGCGACCCACCAATAATTTTAAAACAACCACAACCACTTCCGATTTAATACTGAATGAATTGTCTCGCACTGGAATCACCGAGTATTGTTTGCTCAATGATGGAATGTCTCCTCACATTCTTGCAATTATTCTCAACTCCTTATTGTACCTTCTCCAAAATTATTCGCATGATATTTTCGTTGCTCTATTTTTATTCTTCAACAGGTTTGTGTATGTATACATAAGATTTTTCTAATTACTACGCTCCTCTCAGTGACACTTACAAACATACATTCACACTCCTACAGGTATGCGGGTGGCTGCGTCGCAGTCGCATTCTCCCCAACAGCGCTGCTTTGTCTATCAAGTTTCCCTGATATTTAATTGAAAATTGTTTGCGATTTAATTAGTTTTTGAAAATTAGTAATGTTTCGCCAATAGTTTTGTGTAATAAATGTGCTTTAAAAGTGCAGTGCAAAGAAAGAATTGTTGTGCTAAGTGCTTGCTAAGCACCTCCCTTTTATAATTGCCATTCGTACTGTCATCAGGTATGTAACTTGAGAATAGAAATCGCTGCATCTTTTAGGCGCATCAATATTACATAGTCACATCGCGAGTTAATAAAAGGAAGGTAAAATAATAATAATAAAAATAATATAAAAAAAACTTTTTAATATACAACGCTTTTATAAATGACTAAAAAGTAGAAAATAATATTTCTCAGTCCCATAGAATTTGTTTTGATAACTTTTGATTTTGAAATTTTAGCAAAAGTCATTATAAACAATCTATGAAATTGAAAATGAAAAACGTGGAGCGCATGCAATACAAAGCATTCGATTTAATTGACAATAGTCAAACTACATAACGTAGACCTAAAATTTCTACAGCGAAAGTAGAACTTTGAAATCGATTTTAAGCGGTCGTTATTCATATACCCACATACATACATTCATATATTACTTTTCATATCAATTCAAGTGTATTACATGCGCCCCACGCTTTTCATTTTCAATTTCATAGATTGTTTGTAATGACTTTTGCTAAAATTTCAAAATCAAAAGTTACCAAAACAAATTCTATGGGACTGAGAAGTATTATTTTCTACTTTTTAGTCCATTTATAAAAGCGTTGTGTATTAAAAAGTTTTTTATACCCGAGCGCACTTGTGCACAAGGGTATATTAATTTTGTTCACATAACGGTTGTTTGTAACAGCCAAAACGAATCGAGATAGATATAGACAAATGTATACATAAATGATCAGGATGAAAAAAAAAATCGATTAAGCCATGTCTGTCTGTCCGTCCGTCTGTCCGTCTGTCCGTCTGTCCGTGTACACGATAACTCGAGCAAAAATTGAGATATCTCAACGAAATTTGGTATGTAGGTTTCCCTTAATCCAAGGTAGGTTGGTATTGAAAATGGGCGAAATCGGACTTTAACCACGCCCACTTCCCATATAACGGTAATTTCCAGAAATACGAAAACTGCGATATTTTAGTAACTACTGAAGATAATTTACTCAAAATTGATATTTACAATAATTTTTAGACGAAAAATAAGAATATTATAAATTTTTGGAAAATGGGCGTAGCCACGCCCACTTATGGTTACATGTGTATATCTTGGTAACCGCTGCACCAATTTCTTCCAAACTTGGCACAGTTGTTGGCCTTGGTACAGCATAAAAAATCGCAGAAACTTTTTAAAATCGGACAATAACCACGCCCACATCCCATATAACGGAGAGAAATACAAAATCTTCGATAAATCAGTAAATATTGAACGGTAAATTTCAGAAATGCTTGAAACTTCAATATTTCGAAATTGAAGGACGCTAATTTACTCAAAATTGATACACCCGGCTTACCATCTAGCGCAAGGTTTCGGAAAGGTGAAAAAACATATATTTAATACTTGCGCCGGGTATTTAATGTTCGGCTCCGCCCGAACTTAGACTTTTTTACTTGTTTTATATTATTTATTTTCTACCTTTTAGTCCTGTCTGAATAAAAGTTTGCAATAGATATTAAGATAATTCAACGATATTAATAGAAAGGTGCACACACATGCATTTACATATGTATGTACATACAAGCGAGCACCAATTAATTTTATTTAAAGAAATGGCGTGTCGTCTATTTCCGCTGTAGCAAACGTAGTACATAGGGCGACATCTAGATGTCATCTATCTCACCCTATTCACTACAGATGTCGCCCTATGCACTATGCTTTTTTATAGGAACATTTCAAAGCAAAGGTTTTATGGTGTCGGACACACAACATTGAAAGTTTCTGGATCCACAACATTGAAAGTTTCTGGACACACAACATTGCAAGTTGATAAAAGCGTTGTAAAAATGGCTGGAAGAGCATAAGTTCCAAGTGCGTGCAATTTTTGTTTTTACATGCCACTTGAATTTGGTTTTATCGCATATTTATGTACATATTTACAATACATATACATATATGTATTTTAGTACCATCGTTTGTTCGCTCATATATATCTCATTGTGTGAATAATTCTCGAATTTGAAGAGGGAAAATGGATCATGGGGAATTATAAAACTTAAAAATGTTTTTAATATAGCATTTCTGTATCTATTATGATACTTTTTTTGATATGTATGAACTCATTTGTTGGTTTTGATATGTATTCGTAGATGGTTTTAGGCATAGGTTTAGTAGTCTATTTTCATAAAAAAGCAAGGCGAAAATTTCAAAAAATACTAAAATCATTTTAACTGGGACCGTTTATAACTGACGAACATAGGTACATTCATATATGTATGGATGATATAATAGCTCTGATCCAACACTTTTCGTGTAAAATCCTCAAAAAAGGTCAAACAGCAAAATCATTCTCTAAAGTGAGAGTAAAAAGTGAGTAACAGCAAAACGTACGGAACAAAAAAAGCATCGGGTAAAATCTGCAAAACTTCAATCTCTACACAACTCTCCAAAAATCGTTCTAATTTTTATGAACCACAGATTATATTCCGAAAAGAAAAACAAAATTTAGGATTATATACAAATATAAATGCTCAAAAACAGTAATTGATGCGGTGTTTTCAAGATATTTTAACTTGTGTCACAAGTACTTATATGCAAGTATGTATTATATTTTATCAATCATACCGATAATTTCATGTATCGAAAGAATTAAACATGAAAATTAAAAAAAAAATTAAATCAGCAAAATGAATAAAATTAAGTGAAATTAATGTTTAATTTCGTATTTTCGAGCTTAACTCCCTAATCTGTAATTAGAAAAAGAGATTAGCCACACAACCGAGAGATTAAACCGATAACTTTTTGGTGTCCAACCTAGTTTTATCGATTATACATGCGAAGAAGAGGAGGAATGTCAAATGTAAAAGTAAACAAAATAAATAATATAAAAAAAACTTTTTAATATACAACGCTTTTATAAATGGACTAAAAAGCAGAAAATAATACTTCTCAGTCCCATAGAATTTGTTTTGATAACTTTTGATTTTGAAATTTTAGCAAAAGTCATTATAAACAATCTATGAAATTGAAAATGAAAAACGTGGAGCGCATGCAATACAAAGCATTCGATTTAATTGACAATAAATAGTCAAACTACATAACGTAGACCTAAAATTTCTACAGCGAAAGTAGAACTTTGAAATCGATTTTAAGCGGTCGTTATTCATATACCCACATACATACTACATATAATACTTTTCATATCAATTCAAGTGTATTACATGCGCCCCACGCTTTTCATTTTCAATTTCATAGATTGTTTATAATGACTTTTGCTAAAATTTCAAAATCAAAAGTTATCAAAACAAATTCTATGGGACTGAGAAATATTATTTTCTGCTTTTTAGTCCATTTATAAAAGCGTTGTATATTAAAAAGTTTTTTTTATATTATTTATTTTCTACTTTTTAGTCCTGTCTGAATAAAAGTTTGCAATAGATATTGAAATAATTCAACGATATTAATAGAAAGGTGCACACACATGCATTTACATATGTATGTACATACAAACGAGCACCAATTAATTTTATTTAAAGAAATGGCGTGTCGTCTATTTCCGGTGTAGCAAACGTAGTACATAGGGCGACATCTAGATGTCATCTACCTCGCCCTATTCACTATGCTTTTTTATAGGAGCTTTTCAAAGCTTTGCTTTATGGTGTCGGACACACAACATTGAAAGTTTCTGGAACACAACATTGCAAGTTGATAAAAGCGTTGTAAAATAAAATATATCTAAATGGCATAATATGTGAGCAGAACGAAATGTGACCACGGTGGCACAGAAAAGAAGTTTAACTTTTCCTCGAGTTGTGTGAATAAAAGCACAACCAATTTGACAGCTAGCGAGCTTTGATTGAGATTATATTTATGTATATGTAAACGTACTTTTATGCTTTGCCGTTCGCATATGTTTACACATCAAATTTCATGAGTACCTAGTAGTTTTTTATGTACTAAACAAATTGTATTGCCAAAAAATGAGTTTCTGATTGGCTTGGCTCACACCTGCATACATATGTTTGTATAGCAGGTATGAATGTATTTATATATGTAGGTATTAGAAATAAAAGATTTTGCTACCTGTAGACTTGCCAATCCATTTGCGTACATTTGTATATGCATACATATGTATGTATGTATATAAATTTGTATGCTGTTCAAATTGAGTAAGCCGTATTAAAATGGCGACCGAGTTGATTGGTTGGCTGCTAGCTTTTTATCTTCCAGCGATATTTTGTTTAAAATGTTCAAATTTATTTTTTTCTAATTCATTTATTAGATGAAAAAAGCAAATATTTTATAGTAAAGGAAGGTGAATCGGTTGTGCTTTTATGTTTTAAATTTTCCACAATTTCACAATGCTATGTATGTATGTATGTGTATATAAGTACATATTTATTGTGCATGGCTATCCGGTGGATGCGCGTATTTTTCTATCTTTTCTATATCTAAAGAAGCAAAAACAAATATATAAAGCGCACATTTCCGGCGGGTGGCGGCTCGTGATTTGTGTGTGTGCGCATTTTCTAATTCAATCTTTTTGTATTCTATTAACATATATGTACATACATACATACATATCTAAATATGTACCTGCATTTATTGTAAATATAAATTTCATCTAACTGCTGCAACTATTTGTTGAATATTTTCATGCTCTACTAAAATGGCATATTGCGCTTTATTGTAACAAAAAAAAAAAAAACCTTTCAAAATACGACGGGTATAAATGACGATGCTAGCTAGGCATTGGGTGACTGCGTTCTACTATTCTCCATAAAAATATATGTAAATATTCGTGCATTTGTATACATATGTTTGTTACAAATTGGCCATAAAAATATTGGGTGCGTCACTAGTCAAGCGTTACGTATGTATGTATGTATTTTACAATACAGATTTACATAGTAGTCATTCTAAGTCGAAATCTAGTTTTATTATTTTTCGTAATTTGCTTTCAATTAGATTTTTATAGCTGCATTACAATTTTTTTCGCTTGTTTTCGTTTAACTTTCTTTTGTTAAATTTATTTGACTTTGTTTTCATTTTTAATTGTGATTATAAATTTTTGTCAAAGCTTAATTTTATGGGTGCAGCGTGAAAATTGCCGAGCATTTATATTGAATAAGAGAAAAAATACAAAAAAACAGAATCCAAAAAACAAAAAAAAGACAGGTGAATTCAATGAGCTCGCTTTGGGAGCGGAAATTTGAAATTAAAATTGCAGCGAATTACAAATTTTGTTAAGTAAAAAAGAATAATAAAAGCGTGAGTATAATAAACAAGTGCAATCATGTGTGCATGACAAATTTCTATGGATGAGTGGACATGAGTATTAAATCATCAGAAAGAAAAAAAAAATACAAAACAATTTTTAAGAGGTGTGTTGCCACAATAATTGTCGATAAATATGTATTTCCAATGAAGCGTTTGAATTATAAGAATACGTACATATTTAAGTACCTAAATGAATTTCCTATTTAGTAGAACAGTGGACTTTTAACAATTAAATTTACGGGTTTTTTAAATCGTAAACGTATTGCTGTTGCCATCACTAAAAAATGTCTTGCAACTTTTTTAAATCTGACAAGAACCACGGTGACCGTAAATATGATTTGAAAATGCAGGCCAATTTTTTATTGCGATCATTACGATTATTTTACTAAAATTTAATGGGCTACAAAACTGCAGATCCGAAATTTTTCTAAAAAATATTATTAACTTATTTACTGCAGGTCATAAGGGTAGCGCAATCATTTTTTGATTATTTTTAAAATTTGTATAAAATTTTAAAATCCGATTTACACGTAGGATATGCTATATTTTTACTTAAAATTTATGAATATTAAATAAACAAAAGGAAAAATGCAAATACTAGGGATTAAAAGGCTGCGCTATTCAAATGACGAGGAGCGTATATTTCTTAATTATTAATCTAATTTTTAGACTTTAAACATAAATCAAATTTTCTTCATTGGTATTAATCTTTTTTTAATGAATGATTATGAAATTATAATAAAATATAATAGGTATAATATTTGTATAATTAGATACAATAGTTTACACGAAATATTAACCCTTGTAAAGAAAATTCTTTATGCAAACTTTGGATGCTCATTTTTTAAAAAAAGTATTTACGAGATTTTTTCGAAAACGTGTTTTTTTGTACTTTTTGCAGTTATTCGTCAATATCTCATGAATCAACGAAAACGACCTACAGTTATTTCATATGTGTAGATTGTGTGCTCCATAACATCTACATTTCTCATCCGATTTTCATGATCTTAGGCTAAAAATTTACTTTACGCTTTTTTCGACTTTGGTCGCTTGTAACACTAATAATTTTCTTTCAAGTCAGCAAAGTTATATATTGTTGTAAGAGGACTGTAGGTCGCTTACGTTTATTGGATGGTTTTTTCATGAGATATTGACGAATAGCTCCGAAAAATACCAAAAACAGGTTTTTCGAAAAAAATCTCGAAAACGCTTCTTTAAAAAGAAAACTGGCATGGAAAAAAAAAATTTTTTTACGCGATTACGACAAAATTTTTAGATCAGTGTTATTGATACTTTTGATGCTGGTCTTCACTTCCTTCTCATCCATTGTCCGTAGCTGCACAAAATTTAGACGGCATTGACTGGTTGAAGCTTCAAAATCAGCCTCACCCTTGTGTAGTTATCAACAGGTTAAAGGGTAATTTTAAAATATCGAATAAAATTCGGCACAAAGGCAGGTTGCTTGAAAAAATCCATACATTTTGAGGTTTTTCTGTTTTGAAAAACTACGCAGGACATACCTTTGAATAAGAGTACGTTCCTGCGAAAAACAGCACGGATGGTCACCGTAAATGTAACGGTGTTTTCGAAAGATGCAAATTCTGCGATATTTCACTCTTTGGTTGAGCAGAGAAATATTTCAGCAGACAAATTTTTATGAAATAAATAATTACTTTTTTTATTAAAAGAGCGTAGCTACGGTACGGTTGATTTTTGGCTATATTTTACGTAAAAGTAAAAAAAAAACTGAGTTGATATAAACGTGGTAATAAGTGTATTTGCATTGAATTCACAGGAAGTATAGCCGTTCGAATAGTTTTGTCTAGGTGCGTATCCCATGAGAGCTTATCATCAAGAAAATCTCCCAGATATTTGACCTTTTTGGAGAGTGTATCTTTTCTCCCTGAAGAATTGGTTGTCACTTTTCCTTTTTCTGGAGAAAATAACTATGCTAGTCTTCTTGGGGTTCACGTTTAACCCATTCTGTAGGAGGGTGGAGATAGTGTCTTCAAATCTACCTCTGATTAGGATGACCATGTCATCCGCTTATGAAGGCAGAGTAGTTCGTCTACTACGATGGACCATAGCGGAAGGGGCAACTTTTCGTAGCTAAGAATCTGACTCTTTCCTGTCTTCGAGTAGATGTTCTAGTTCTGTATTTAAGAATGTTTCTATCCAGCAGCATGTGGTTTCATCAACCCCTTTGCGCAATTGTCTATTAGAGACGGTGAGGGCAAAGGCAGGTACTCCGATCTCTGCGTTGGAAAATCAGTTAAAGGAGGACTTGATTTCAAGAAGCCACTGATGGGCTTTGCTCAACATTGTCTTATCCCTCTATTATGAAGCAATTTAAAGAAGAATAAGCAAATCGGTTGAATAAAATAAGATACTTAGATATATCAGCTCGAAAGCTCACCTTTTTTCAGTTATCCATGCTGATAGTTGTAGTTGAAATTTCGTCTGTTGTTCTCTGTTATTTTTAGAATCAAAATTATTGCCTACTCGACATCCTTAAACTCTTCAGCAATGAAAACTATTTCTTTCTTATTGCGCGTAGTTTACTAGAACCTCAATCCTGCTCTTTTTCATGTTCTTGTTCTTGTACTTATTGGTGTTGTCGTCAATAAGCATTGGCATGAAAATCGCTGTTGCTTACATGTTGCAGCTAGTCAATGTTGTGACAATAATTGTCGCCAATGTGGTAATCTTCACTGCTCTTCGAAAATGTTTGTCTGTTTTTTTTTTTTGTTTTTTTTTTTTGTTTTTCTTGCAACAGCAGCAACTTCACAACTCGCATTTTTTTTTTTCATTCCTTAACCATTGCATATCGTTTTAGGGTACTGCACACGCCAACTGCCTGCCTGCCTGCCTACAATTGACTGCCCAGCTGTCTGTCCGCCCGTCTGTCCCAATGCAGGTTTGTCATTGCCGCCATCACAAGCGAATGTCAACGAGCTAGCAGTTTTTTTTTACTCATCACTTTCTTCACTTGTATGTGTGTATGGTTCACTACGCTGCATGCAACTGCTGCTTACCCCATAGCTTACCGCAAGTACCAACCGATTGCTGCAAGTGTTGTGACGCCGACTTCCTCAGCTTTGGTGGCAACAATTCCCATTTTCTGCTACTTCAGAGGTGGCAACCTAGCTCGAGTGTATAGGTAGTGAAGGGGGCGCGCGCGCGCGTTCAGGGAGATGGCTGTTGCGCGAACCTAATGGACAGCAACACCTCTCAGCGATGGTGCAAGTTCGTGTTAAGTCGCTCCTTTTTCGCGGTGTTGTTGGCGTTGTTGTTGGAAATGGCTGCCACTTGTACATATCTATGTTCCTCCGGATCCATTTCCACCTCTTCGATTTTCAGTGTCGGCATTGGCATCGGCATTATCGTCGTCGTCCCCGTCGTCGTCGTCGTCATTGACTTTGTATTGCGTTGCGTCGTCGCGTCAAATATCTTAGCTGCTTTTGCTGTTTTGTGATTGTTGTTGTTGTGCAGTTAGCATTTTCCAACTGCTTTAATACAGATTCTGGAATTGCTATCTGTTTTTTTTTTGTGTATTGCTAATGTTGATATTGTTGTCGTTGTTTGTGTTTTTTTTTTGTAGTTTTTTGTTGTATTTTTCATGCCAATTCAATTCCTAATTTCCTACCTTTTTCCAATTTTCTAGCAGCCAGTACTCAGTTTGTCCAAACTGTTTGTTCTCTGTCCAATTCAACAACATTCAATTCGTTCATTTTTTCTGCCGCTTGAGTAGTAGCTTTAAGTTGTTAAAATGTTTTTGTAAAGGAGTAGTAATTTAACAATAGCTTTTGAAAGGTTTTGCTTCCTTAATACTTGTTGGTATTTCTTTGTTTGAGGTGAACTTTCTTGAGATTTTAGCTACGCCTTAAAGTGAAACACTACAACGATCTACTGAAGAAGACCTTTTCTAAATAGTTTTAATATTTATGGACCCAAGATCCGAAGATAAAGCCAGCGAATACATTATAAACCTTAATGAAGACGATTTCATCGTTATCTAAATCGATAAATACATAAAAAGGCACCGGCTCAATGGAAAAGAATCCAGCACTGATTACATTACGCATGTTTGGGACCTCAATATGAAGGTACCTATTGGGTTCTCGACAGAGAAATTGACTGATGGTTCAAAGATGAAACAAGGAACCGGAGCCGGTCTCTACTCGAAGGACCTGCAGATCAACCAGTCGTTTCGTCTAACGAACGACTACAGTGTCTTCCAAGCAGAGATCTACGCAATAGAGAGGAGGGCTGGTCGTTTACTTAGTAGTAGAGTTTCAGAAGACAAAGCCACTGTAGGCAATAGGATCTAAAATATTGAAATCGGAAATTGCAAGGACACGCTGGCGTCACTGCGCCATATCAACGTCACTCTAGGCTCGGTCCCCGGACGTAGCAATATTGAAGCGAATGAGTCGGCTGATTAGATGGCCAGATGCGGCTCAGAGAGGGCCATAGAAGAAACGGATATCTCCGTGCTACCACCATTTAGTGATCACGTTAGGAGAATTGATAAATACACCGTGGTCGCGACTAATGACTTGTGGAATAAGCGGGCAGACTGTGAGATCACAAGATTATTATTGCCGCGGCTTAGTAGGAAAAGTAAGAGGGATGTACTGAAACTCAATAGGTCAGCAGTAAGAGTCCTTTTCGGCGTCATCACATAACACTGTGCTATAGCATCAAAGCTTCAACGTTGGCGAATACTAAAAAATACTCTCTGCTGAAGCTACCGTACTGAGGATGAGGAAGAGTCCCTGTCGATGTTCAGACCTACAGACGCAGCGCTCAAGCGCATGAGTTCACGCTTCTTCAACAGTCAGGGCAAGATAGCATATGTGGAACTATTGGATCACCACGGCTTCATTAGGGATAGTAATTGGTTTAGAAGAATAATGACTTTAAGTTACTCTCCAGATTATGGGTACGTGTCTCCTCGTGACACTTGCTTAAAGAGTTGAAACGATGAGAGACTAATTGGCCTGAAGTCCTTGGGTACAGCATGAGAGTTCCTTCCGGCCTTCAAGATGAACACCATCTTGACGACCCTCCAACCCTTGCGAATATACCCATATCTTACGCAGTTCGCGTAGATTATGGCCAACCAACGGCTGCGCAGGTGTGATGCCATCAGGTCCACGCACTTCCCTTAAGGGAATTTCCTCCGGAGAAGTATTGAAAGGAAAGTGAGTATCCAGGAGCAAGCTAAGTGAATCTCGCTACTCATAGTCCAGGGTCCTTCCTCATCTCTCAAGTGACCCAGCGGAGCGGGATTCCTAGCGAGAATACGCCTAATTCTAGAGGATTCATGGCACCCTTCAATGTTTTCGCAGAAAGACCTCCATGAAACTCTTTGCGACTTCCTTATCTCGGGTTTTTAGATTCTAGTCCAATTTTATAAAGTTCCCAATCGGAAGATAAATTACTCCTACGGGCCCTATTGAATAATCGTCTGCTTGACGCCCTTAACTTAAAAAGCTCCACCGTCCACCAAAGGGGTTTCCCTCCACCTTTCTGAAATCTCAGCGGGCATGCGCTTTCTGCACGCAGAGCTGAAAACTTCGACCAACCCATCTAGTGAGTCCACTGACTGCACCGAATTTACTTCTGGCGCAAGAGGGAGCGCTCGGCGAAGATTCCTGCAGTACTGATCCCAGTTCGTGCTTCTAGGATTCCTGAAGGGAGATTATGTAAATTGTTCGCCGCCATCAGCTTGTAGTCGCTTGATCTGAGTCCAGACATACTGTTACTGCTAAGCCACGGCTCCTGGATCAGAACCAGTTCAGCTCCACCTTGGTCAAGGCGACCTTCGAATGTTGCAGATTAATCTGCAGATCTACAGAGTCTTCCAGAATCCTCTCCATGAGCGCTAGTTAGTTCCGCGCTCTAACCTCCAACGTAGATCCCATCCAACAGCCTATCGAGATTGAAGACGGACCCCCCGGCAGAGGAGCCGACCCCAGTGCTCTTAAAATCCGAGTCTCCCAACTCCATGCTGTCGGAGTCCACGGTCTCCCTGCTTTCCCCAGGTGCTACTGGAGGCAGAGGCTCATCAGCTTTGGATCCGGTCGGTAGTATCCTTAGGACCACCTTCTCTCGACGCCATACGTTATGACCCCCTTGGTATCACTAAGAGCACCGAGGGACTCTGCATTGAGTAGTACCAGCGCTTGCCGATAGGATTTGTCGGTCCTCTCCAGCCAGATAGCCCTCCAGTTATGCGTCGGGAGGAATGGGCTGCAGTACCGAAGTATTTCTTCGATCTCCGCTGGAGAGGAAAGTTAAGTAGGAAGCCATACCCGAGCCCGCGTACGAAGAGGAAGAACCGCTTTATCCACGGCCACCAGCTGGGCACCCTTCCGAAACACCCCCACGAAGGAAACTTCCTCCTAGAACAGAGCAGCCGACCGTTCGTCGGCGCATCAGTGAGCTTATGCAGCCATGGAGGGAACCTCCGGCACTCTCCCATTTGCGAGATGGCTCGGTATTCCCATTGACCACCCTCAGAAACACAGCTGACATGGCAGCCGCCACACGTTTCCACTCTTCGTGGGTGATAGAGCCGTCTTCTCTGCTGCGGTCCATGACCCCTAGTTCCACAGAGCCAGCTAAATTAGCGATTTCGCTAAACGTAGCAGCCGGCCCCGTGCGCGATTTTTTAGCACTAGACGTTACCCCCTCCAGCGACCTTTGCCGCTTCGTAACCAGTAGCGGCGCAGTTAAGCAGCCGGCTACCTTCCCCTGAGCGGCTATGGCAGATACCGCATCGCTGAGCACCTTTTTGCACGATTTCGTACAGGCATTTCTCGCGTTTATCAGATTTCCGCCGTTTTTGGCCGACTTAGCAGATGGAGCTGGCTTCAACCCCCCCGAAACGCCGGCCGTGCTGACGCTACTCGTCCTTGGCGAGAGACGAATTCACCTCCACAGGGCCAGAACTCCCACCTGGGATAAAGACAGCTTTTGGTATCGACTCCGACGACCGTCCGATGTGCAAAGCTTTGTCGTTGACCAGCTCCGGTTTCCCTCCGGTACTGGCCGTGCAGGTCCCACTCGTGGTCTAAGCCCAACGAGGCGGGCGCAGTGGCCTAAATAATATAAGGAGAAATTAACGGTGCACCACGGTATCGTCCCATGCCACAGAAAGGCCACCGTTACTTCCTGTGGCGGCCTGGTGTCAGGAAGGCGCCGGTATAATACAGCCGGTCTGGTGAACCCCCTGGCTGAAAACCCTCCAATGGGCACGGTGTCGCTCAACACCCTGGAATAGGAGGTTAACAGTTCTGGGTCATCGTTCACGAGCAGCCTGAATCAGAAGAATGGAGTGCACTCGCCCAGTACTCGGAGATAAAGACACGATTGCACTGCCATCCACTGGTTATGATTCGACTAAACCCCCGCACCAACGACAAGGTGCTTGCCATAGCGAGATTATTTGATCGTAGACTTCGGAACCTTTAATCGCAGCCTCCAACCAAACTCATACCTTAAATATATTTTCAATTCTATTTCCAGTGAGTTTTAGAATAAAAAAAAATTTTTAAAAATCACATAACCCGCCTTTAAGTTTGCATATTTTTCTGTGGTTACAGACCTCAGCAGATTGAAATAATTTGGTGTTGGTGTTGGCAGTGATTGCCCGCCGCGCCGCTTTGAAGTGGTTACAAAGGCAGTTAAGGTGGATCGTATATAGAAGACATTTGGCGCTACAACATACAACAACTACATGGCATTCAGATGTGTGTAGTAGCAAAAATTATAGCAACAATAATAAAAAAATCAGCAATAATAATAGCGATAGCAACAACAATTAATCGACAATAACAGCGAAACCAAGTCAAAGGGAGCAACCAGTCGGTTGGTTTGTGTTGCAAGAGTATCTGCACATAGATGCATACAAAATTATATGTTTTGCTGCAACTAGCAACGCACATTCGCAGCTTTGTTGCAACGTCTGTTACGCACAGGTCAACAGGTTGTTTGCTGCCGTTTTACCAACTCATCGCCATATTGTTAGTGTGTTGCCGCTATAATTGTTTTTGTTGGTGGTTGGCTGCACAAAGGCGTGCAACATGCCAAGTACATGGTGCCTTACAATGGCAATGAATTCTTACCGACGCTGCTGCCGTCGTCGTCGCCGCCATCGACGTGGTTTGGATTCTCAGAGCTGTTCGCGTTGTAATTGTTGTTGTTGCTGTGGTTGTAATTGTTGTTGTTGTGCACAGCATGTGAAAATTCTTAACATATTCCAGTGTCCGTGTATTAGCCACCGGTGTTGATTTTTTCGACAGCCCAACAAATGCCACAACCAACACCAGGGCATAATGGGGACGACGGACACGGAGATGATGTGGTCACAACATAGACCCCAAGCACACAAGCCCTTGAACATCTGCAGCAGTGGCGACGCGCGCGACGCACCGCAATGAAGTTGAACATTAATTTTTCAAGTCTAATCGATTGTTAGTTTTGTTTGGTGGCGCCGCATTGCATAACTATTCTAAGTAGTTGGTGGCAATGGGGTAAGAAGGAAAGGTGGAGAGATTGCAAAAAACGACAGGCTTCAGAAATACGTATGTGTGAAGAATATTCACGTTTATTTTTTATATTTACGGTTACAATTTAGTTCGAATGCTTATTATTTAGTTGGTGTTGAGTTCTATTCGAAATTAGTTTGGTTTTTAAAAATTCTCCATTCAGCGAGTGATAATTGGGTACAGTCCTAGAGCAGTGTACGGATGCCAAGCTAACATTGTGAAAGGCGCCTTCCACGTCCAAAAAGGCTGCCAGCGCGAATTCCTTGCGGTATAGCGATTTCTCTATACCCCCCTCGTGCGGGGATGTTTAATCCGACTAACCTTTGCGTTAAGCATGTTGGGTCTCGTTGAAGTTCTCAGAAGTAAGGCGTCGCGTTATCTGCAGGCTCAGAAGCCTCTTCATTACTTTCAGGAGAAATGATGACAGGCTGATGGTTCTAAAATATTTGGTAGTGCTGTGACCCGTCTTCCTTGCTTAGGAATGAAGACCACTCTTACCTCCTCCATGGATTTGGTAATTAGCTAAGAAGGAGACTCGTGCTATAGATAGTCGTTAACCATTGAATTATTGTGGCACTTGCTCGTTGTTGCATGGCAGGATTGCCTCCATCCGGAACGGATATATATAGGGTTGGAAGAATCTGATATTCAAAGCAACTTATCTTCAGTGATATTTATGTCAACTGGACTGCCTTGCAACTTCTTACTTCAGTTCTCTTTCAATGCCTTACTATGCCTTACTAGGGAAGAAAACATTTGAAACGCTGCTAGACACGTACTTTGAGAAAAGCTCACAAATAAAACTAATCAACTCTATATTTAGATCAGCTTAATCGCTAAATGTTTATTCATAGAATACTAGGAATTCAAAGTTGTCGCATTGCGAGCCCAATGAAATCCCTTGATCGCCTCGGGTTTCTCTCTTCCAGAAAGACCATCAAGTTTTACATATCCTAGTTTTCGCCAAGAGCTCGCTGAGTTAACACGAGGTCCACTTGTTTAAGAATAGTCCGAATATAGTCAAAGGTACGCACAATATCGCTTTTCTCAATAAGACGAACTCAATGATGCATTTTTTGGACAAGTCGTTCGCAACAAAAACCACTTCACCAAGAGAGCACTGTCATTAGCATATGGAATCACACGGCCGCCTTTGCTCTTCTGCTCCTCTAGCAGGTCGTTTACGAAAGCAATCCAAAGTATCAATCCCAAATAGAAGGAAAAATTGGGTTCGAACATGTCTTCACGCACTAAAAAATAACCGGCGAAGCTTCGCAAACGACAGGGCCATTGGCAAAGTTTCTTTGGTCCCGACCCAAGCCGCCACGCTATTTCTGTGTGGGTTGTTGTAACCAATTATCACTATTGTAACAGTACGAAGAGATTGGGAAATTGCAATGCGCGTTGTCGTCTTTCCGCTGCGATTGCCGTTCCTACGGTAGAATAATCCCTTTTCAAGGTTTAATTTCACACAAGTTAAGATTGCTAACCCCTCAACCTTCAACAAAGTAGGCCATCTGCCTATGGAATTGCGAGTTTGGTACCGCGTTCTTAGACATCTCTACCTACTCTGTCTTCCATCCTTGAAGCGTATGTGTACCAATGTACATACATATCTGGGATCCAGGGGAATAAGCACGTTTGCGCAATCTTCGCGATGTGGGATTCTCTCTTGGAACTTTTTACCAAAACAGATCTCTTTGGTTATGGAGTCAGAAACTCCACATATTTCTGATATCTTTCCGAGAATACGTGCGTGAAGCAGTCGTTTGATAGTCTAAATTAAAGTTCCCTAATGACTGCTGTTTCCTGAATAGAAATGTGGTTGGGAGTCCATCTTAGAGCCACTTTAGAGCCACAGTTGAGCAAGATAATGCTGCCCTATAGACAAACTCTTGTGGCCTGCATATAATCCTAAAGGAAAAACCGACCAGTCAGTAAAACCCAGAACTAAGATAACCTAAAGTTCAGCCTAGATGCACAAACTGCTTGTTTAAATGGTTCAGTCAATTGAATGACTCTCGCTTCAATCAATCCAAAAACCTGCTTGTAAAGATCGATTCTCTATTAAGTTTTCGACTTGGAAGGTCGGTCCTTTTTGGCCTTTCTTACCTTTAAAGTGATTGCCCTCAAGGGAAGAATAAGTTATGAGGAAATGACGGCGGTCCAGGAAGTGAGAAACCAGCTTCGCTTATGAAAATTTATTTTGTGCTCTGTACAATACGGACGCAATGCTTGTTGTCATTTGACTTCAAGGGTGAATGAAGCACACTCACCAACCGCTTGACTCATTTAAAGACTCTATAAATCCCTGAAATGCGTAGTGCAAGCAGAAATGGGTTTTGGCTTGATACAATCTATAGACTATTGACTGACCGACTAGGGCCTCATTAACTTCCATGGTGAAGACTTAGTTTGTTAGTGCAATATATAGTTAACCATATTTTGTGTAAATAAACAAACTTAGTGATGAGACACCAGTCCACTACGAGAGGTCTTGTGGACTTCGTGTTTAGTTTGTTACATCCTTACCTGTGCTGTCGTAAACTTGTGAGGAAATATTAGTACTCTGCAACACTATCTCTACAAGAAATAACAGCGGGATGAAAACAGGCTGAGAAACTCGACATTTCTCATCTTCGAAGGAAGAACTTTTCTCAATGAATTCAACTGTCTCTAGATTCCCAAGACTGTGTTGTCTACCTTTTAGTGAAGTAAAGCAACATTTTTTTTTATTCAAAATGCAACAAGCTTTCACACGATTCACCACGAACATACCGTCTTATGGCCAACTGGTGGTGAGTCAACAATCCTGCCGATTAGTTTGCCGGCCATTCGGTCGCCTGACAGTTGCTGAAAATAGCAGTAAAACATGATGCGCAGACACGAACAAAATCGAAAATTCCGACAAGTTGCAGAAATAACTCGCAGACCATTTTAAAGTGCGCAACGCCAACAACAATAACAACAACAACAATTATGGAATACTACATGTACATGACAGTAGGCGCAACAGCCCAACATAGCCGGCACTCGTAGAACTCGTAAATATTTACTCATAGGTAACGTACGAGTACAACCTTCGACAATTTATATTTGCAGCAGCGGCAAAGATCCTTAGCTGTTACAGTGTCGTTGTTGCTGCTGACTGCCGGTTGCTAGTTGCTAGTACTACTCGTAGTTGGGATACCAATAAACGTCGCCGTACATGCAATGCGACAAATGAAGCTAACAACTTCAACGGCGTCTGCGAGTCGTCGATGGACGACGACACGACGGCATTACGATTGGATTGGTGGTGGAGTTTGCCGCCACCGCAACCAAAACACTGCCTTCGACGACCAATGCGCGCGGCAAAAGTGCAGAGTAAGAAGTGGAAGAAAATGAAAAGGAGTTGAAAAGCAGCGAATGCAACTGCAACTGCAACAAAACGACGACCGAAAAGAGTTTTAATCTTCGTGTTATGTGTTTATGTAGTTTGTTGTTGTTATTTATGCAATGCGCCAAGCTTATAACAACAATTATAAAATGATGACAATAATACACGTCGTACTCATACGCGCGGTGTGGCGTGGCGCTGCATGAAAGTTGACGATGCTGCAGACAATGCGATGATGTGCCGCATGATGGGGCGCTTGCAGCATAAACGTCAAATGCGCAGGGATTACAAGCTGTCGGCGGTGGAAACGGAGGCAGACGCCATTAAATTTAGCCTTGGCTAGTTTCTTTTTTATTATTAAAGAAGTGCTTGCGAAGAGGTACTCTATGCTTGTATGTTACATACGTACATACATATATTTTTTGATGATTGTTGCAATATTACTGCCACTGCAGCATCATTGATGGCGGCTGTTAAGTTGCCACACAGCTTGGCTCACGTTTGTGGCAAGTGTAACGACGTCATCGTCATTCGCTGCTGGGAATATCCCGAAACAATTGACGGCGCTGAGTGTGGTATCATCGATTTTTTACACAGTGGCTCAGTAGTGCTGAAAAATGTAATAAAAGGGCATTAAATTTGGCTTCCTTCTCACGCTTGAGAGATCATCCTGAAATTGTGGCCTATTTAGTATCGCAAAAATTGCTGGTGACTGTCTATCCATGAAACCAAACGCTCATAACTAAGCCAACAAAACTACTTCAGGGCTAAAAGAATATCAACTGCTTGGAAAGTTCCTTTAGATAAAGTTCCTTTAGTTTCTTCTGGTAGAGTAGTATCCCTCCAGTACTACTGGAGTCAATCGCTACTTTTGAACCGCTACTGCACCCACTGCTAGGTAAGTAGCTACTTTATTAACCCGTGGTAGTGCACATGGTAGTGCAGAGTCGAACCTGTCGGAAGTAGAATAGCGAAAAGCTACGACAGAGGGCGCCCATAAATCACGCAAGTAACTACTTTAGTAACTTCCGGTAGTGCAGAGAGAGCCTGTGGTGACTACCGCCTGCGACATTGCCTTGTAAAAGTAATCGCTGAAATACACTGCAAGTAGTCGGTCGGTAACTGACGGAGTTTACCAGGTAGCTACCGATTCATCAGTCCCATAGTCGCTCCCTCGTACTGCAGTGATGTTAAAGAGTTGATTACGCTGACGTAGACATCTTCAACAAGGGGATGTCCGAGAGATCATATTAGATATGCAGTACATCGTTGTTTGTTATGTAAATGAAGGAATAGAAAACATAATACTCAGGATTTGATTCCCACATGGAGGTGTTCTTTGATTTGGCTTCCCTCTGAATGTAGAAACCTATTTGGTAGATATGTGCGTGGCTTCACAGAGACCACACAAGGTCCATACTTTATCAGAAAAGCTACGACCAGATAACTTAGCTAATGCTGAGTTTATAGACAGCGTTGAAAACCATAGCAGTTTTCTTGGCAAACTCTTTCTTGACTCTGTTTTAGCTAATCTATGCACAGCAGCTCGAGCGCAGCTTTATAAAAACTGTCAATTCACAGAGGATGTGCGCCAAAGTCTCATCATTCGTTGCCCATCTCCTGCTCATCTTAACCCGAGTTATACGAATGTTTGTAACTTGAAGACAAGTGATGCCAGTAAATAGTTTCTTATTAGCAAAACAGCTTCTTATAAGATAAAAGGAACTTTGCTCGTAAGGAGTTTGGAGATGCAGTTGTTCATCCTCTTCAGCTCACTTTCGTTCCTGATCAGCCTTGGCGAACTGAACCTTTTCTTAAATAACCCCTTGAAAAGGCCGTGGTTTTTGTTTTGGGGTTCCTGTAGGAAGTATTCTTAATTGTAAGAAGAGGGCCTGCCAGGGAACCAAACAAAGGGTTAAATCAAAAGAACTACTAACCAATGGTGATACGTGATATTCTTGAGGCTTTTAGCTAAACTTAGCCTTTTTACTATACGAATATCTGAAATCCTATACTCACTCTCTACGACGAAATCTTGAAGATAACCCGTTAAAATTACAAAACAGAATCAGGCCTCTTCTCGCAGGAGTCATCTCTAAGAGAGTTCAATATACTCCCAGATCACTACAGTGTTTTTCAGGCTGATATATATGCAATCGACATGGCGGCAAAGCGGTTGAAAAAGATCGACCTAGCTCTATTTAAACTTGCCTTTGTGGTTGACGGTCAATCTTCCATCAAAGCCTTAGGATCGCCAACGACTAACTCGATATGAGTGAAGGATTGCCGAAGATCCCTACACATACTCAATATTTACTGGGTCGCGGGCTATGAGGGAGCGAACGAATGTGCTAGAAAGCAATCTGAGATGGGACTTGGGGAAGCGAGCCAAATCATGAAACCTCCCCTGCGATTTCTGTCTAAAGAAGTTGAGTGAGTGACCAGGGCAGCCACCAACATCAGATGAAATAATCTACACACCTGCGCGGTATCGCGCCAGCTCTGGCCACGGCCCGAGGAATGAAGAACACTTAGTTCATTAAGACTTTCAAAGCCAAATGTTAGACTTCTCACAGGAATACTAACGGGACCATTGGCCACCTGGACGGAAGCTTCGGAACACCGTATAACAATTTCTGCAAAAGCTTCAAAGATGAGGAGGAAATAGAATCCTTTGAATCCTAGGAAAACGCCTCAAATTTCTTGGTGACCACTTCTTCGAGAGCTTAGATATCTTACGGAAAACTCCACGGGAAGGACTGCTAGGATTGGCTAGAGAATCAAAATGGTTCAAATGTAGGGATAGGCATGGGATATCCCCTGGGCATCGCAAAGGGAGTTTGTAACCTCCGAATGAACTCCTTTCAGAGCTGCCCGCTTAACCTAACCTAACATAACCTTACGAAGTAGAACTGTGTTTTGCCGCAGAGTAGTAATTGTCTTAGTATAAGTCTTGGCCAGTTGAAAGTTGTGAAACATTGAGATCTTGGAATGATTTCTGCATTTTATCTTTCGTTGCTTAGCAAAATTTCAATTTAAAAATTTCATCACTCTTTCCACAAAATGAAAACACTGCGCAGCATGTATCGTCTCATCGCTGGGGTGGGTTGGCATCACATCGCCAGGGCCAATGCCACTGCCTTTGTCGTCGTCGTTGATGTCGCTAGGTTAAAGCTAAATCCATGTGGTGTCCTAAAGCTCACAGTGTCCGCCCTAGCTGCCTACTAACCTGCCAGCCAGTGAACTAGCAAGCTTGCGCTAGCGTGGCATGGCGTAGTGTGGCGTTAGTGTAAAGTGGCTGCGCCACCAACATGTTGGCATTTGGACGTTAACAACATTTTGTTGCAATGATTACGCGCGACAACATTCGACGAGCAAAAATACCATTCGCTACCGACTCAATGCGGCGGCAATGCGTTGTAAACGCAACCAACTTAAGCGCCACATTAACAAGCTAACAGCCGAATAACAACAACAACAATGAAACAACGACAAATAGGCGAAAGGTTTTTCAATTCGCCGGCAGCAGCAAAAGGCCGGCAAATAAAAAGTTGTAGGTACAAAAGTAGATACACTCAGCATTTCTTGTGTTGCCGCCATCGACATATTGGCGGGAACTATGAAAAAAAGCTAACAAATTTAAAACCAAATAAACTAATCGAACAACAACAAATCGCAAATAATTATTTCAATGCTTGCGCAGCTGTCTGTACCTTTCCACTATTTACTTCTAAAATATAAAACCTAACAAAAAAAGAATCTTAGTCGCTTTCCCAGCCGTTAAAATAGTTCACTCCTTTAAACTCTTTAAACTCTCAGCAGCACCTTCGCAAGCGCCTCTAGCTGCACATCCACCAACGCTTCTGTCGCGCGCGCTTGCACGGCCTGTTCAGGTGGAACGTTGTAGGTGGGCGCCATGGAGGTCCTGCACATCCAGCACAGCTGCCAGCGCTGAATGCTGGCTGCTCATTGATTACCCAAATGCTGAGCTTATTCTTGCTGCCTTACGCTTTTTTAGGTATGGAACTCTTCACATATCTAGCAATAAAATTACCAGGCGCATGTAGGTATGGATACATATTTATGCATATACATATATATATACATACTCGTATTCATATGTTTGGGCGTTTATTCACTTTTGCTTATGGCTTTTGAATCTTGATTCCCACTGCGATTGGTTGGCGCTAGCCCATTTGCATATGCACATTTCCGATGACACTGACTCCAGAAATTGATGGCGACAAAGAGTCGTGATTATAATTAGTGTAGAAGTGAGTGAGCGGCTGGATGCACTTGGAGAAATTTGTTTACTCTTAGTTGCGACCACGGTTGCCGTTTTGGCAGAAATGTAGCATTTCTGGTAAATTTTTTCTGGTTTGGTGAACTGGTACATAACTTTCAGATGTGATACATTTTTGAAATCTGATAAAATAAGATAATTGCCTTTGTGTGAAAGTCAACATGAATATCAATAAGGGAAATCTACTATTATTACTGCAATACTGTATCTAACTGAGGTAATTGAAAAGGCATTGCTCTATAAGAAGCTAGCTCTATGCGCGTACCTTGACACATCATCCGGATATTTCTTACGTAATGACTGCATGGGTCATAAGCCATGTGCTCCTGGAAAGCTGAAAAGACAAAAGCGATTGAAGTCAGCTTTGCATCTAGACTGCCTTAAACCTGACTGAGACTGCTCTGAAAATGCGCTGTCAATAACCCCATCAAAGTCCACCACCGCCCCTTTCACCAAAAGAAGGATTAACCTCACTGGAAATTTCGGAGATTGAGTTATCGCAAGAGTCGACGTGTTCAGGGATAACGCTGAAAAAAAGGCTTAACTGGAAGTCACAACTCTTAGCTGTTAGAAAGGCTGTAAGAGGCTTTATGGTAAAGCATGGGGGGTAATATGAAAACTGACGTTTTGGTTGTTGTTGTGCTTGTCCCTAATCGTTGTCGGCAAGCTGAAATAATGGGACTCCCAGGAAGTGCGCAACTCCAACTGAGTTTGTCCATAAGGATAGGGATGTTAGTTGAGTTGGATTTTGGGGGCTAGCGAAGAGATGTCTCGAATCATGGGGTGATTCTTCGCATACCAGGCACTGGTTGGGCATATCTGCATCTAATCTGCTCAGATAGGAAGTAGCCAGACGGAAGTTGGGTTATGGTGGTGTGAGTCTCTCGAGGCAGACGAAGCTCTGTCTCGTCCTCCTCATGTGGTTGTGTTCCCAAATGGCATTCACAGGTCGAGAGTCAGTGTAAGTCAATACTGACTTCCTGTGAATGACGTTTATAGACCGGCGGTATGCTGTCGGATCCAGAGGTCGTATTATGAACCTCTGGACTTTATGCGTTAGATGCCTTCTGACGTGCATTGGCGAGTGCTCCGCTTCAAGTAGATGTGTGTTCCGGTGCCCACGTCTTTGACACCCTACTAGGAATTGCTTAAAGAGCATTTTGCCTTGCTCTCTGACGGGAACATTTGGTGGCTGACGGCAATGCCGTGTTTGGCAGGGCTCTACCTTCGTCCTACTAGTACATTTCGACCCCACGGGCGCTGCATAGTATAGAACCGGACGGTCAATTGCCTTATATGCTTCCAGCAACGTTTCCTTGCCTTTTCCCCAGGAGCTGCCGACTAGCGACTTGAGGACCTTGTTGCGGTTCTTCACTCTATTGACAATTGCGGTTGTATGCGCCGAGAAGGAGAGCGGATCATTAAAGGTAACTCAGAGAAATTTTGACGATTTGGTCATTCAATACAGTGAGAAAACCTATTATTACTTATTATATATTATCCTGGAAGTCAAAAGTCAATCATCGATTAGTCTGTGTATCCATTGCAGGTGCCATGCCCACCTGCCCACGAAAGCACTGAGGATCCCCACAGATATACCAGCTTTGTGTCTCAGCAACTTAGTGAGGATGAGAAGTCGAGACCTTCAAGGGCGCTTGATAGTTTAAAATCATTCTTTGAGGATGCCGTTCAACCCACGGACAAAAGGTAATAATTCCTGAAAGGAACATTTGCAGAGTCTGGTATGTGATGGACACATGCTCGAGGATGACAATACTGAGCCCGGCGGACAACTGCAAAACTTTATTGAACTTGTTAAGCACGCTTAAAAGGGTCACTTTTTGTGGGTGTCGGACCATGAGGGTTTTAATGTCATCGAAAGAGCTGACGCTCTCGAAAAACGTGGATACCACGTTGGCTGCAGTGTCCACTGTTTTTGTTCAAACAAATATATTTTGACATAAGTACCTGCAAACATCCTTGTCTCCCCTCTCACTGAGTTATTCAAGTTAGTTAAACAATCTCGCTAATTCCTTATATCTTCTGTGATATTTTTTAGCAGGGTCACTAAGAAAATGATTTCCAGAAAACAAGTTATAAAACAATTGTGTAAAAGAACTGAAGAACAGATCTTCTCGAATGTTACGACTTCAATAACTGGCTCTACGTTCAACTAATAAAGGCTATGTTGAGTATGTAAAATACCTCGCCACAATTAGACCAATATAGGCTCATTGTGAAGTAACAACTGCTTACGGTATCAAAAAGCTCTATCGGGGGGAAGAGTGGTTTAAAAGGTGTTGCACATGTTTTTCTTCTTGCTGGTGCAGTAGTGGCTTGAGGTGAGACTGAGCCTTACCGCACGGATTACAATTGCATTTAGAAGAGATACGACTCTCCCCAATCCATGTCCGCTTGAATTGCAAGACTTTCAATAATCATTCAGCTGGAGCTACTGAACTGACCCGTATTTCCAGCATTACAACAAATTAGGCCAATGAAGCTCTCACATTCTCTTTTTACCCGATGACAACTCTCCAAGATCTTTCAAGTCTTTCCGGGTCATCGACCCAGAGTTGTCTGTAACATCGCTATGGCCTTGCAATCTGTATGTGCTTTATAGCGCAGCTGTCTAAATATAGGTACGGTCACATCCTGGACTCACACTGCATTCGTAAGCATCTAATCCGCTGCTTCCTTCATGGTGGCTACCTCTGCTTGGAAAGCACTATAGTGTTTTGGTAGCCTAAATTTCAGGCTGACGGAGTGTTCGTCGCAAGAAGATACGTCCTTCGATGAAAACTGCTGAATAAAAAACTGGATCGGGGGAATCTGTGACAGAATTTGTGATCTGAAAACAGATTTCTGTATTTGCTGTAAGCGAGCGCTACTTCGGCGGAAATTTGCTGCGCGCGTATATTCTAATTTTATATATTTTTCTTAAATTTGTTTAAATGTTTTTTATGTTCACAACTATTTAATTCAAATACTCACCATATGCACTTCCCCTTCTATCATCGCACACAGCACCCTCGCACAACGCCTTCCGCACCGCAGCAACTCCAGCAGAAGAAATTCACAAAAATTCGCATCCTTGTTTTCCTACTCGCATTCGGGTAATAATTTTATTTTTAATTCCTTCTGCGCTGATACAGAGCTTGCAATTCGTTGGCTGTTGTGGTTGATGTTGTTATTATTGGTAATGGTATTGTTGTGATTGTTGTTGTTGTTGTTGTTGTTGCTGTTCGAATGCTTGTGCTAGGCAATGTCTGCAGATGTTGCTGGCGATGTCCAATGTTATGTTGTCACGATATCAAAGCATTTTAATTGGCCGATTTATAGATTTAATTACGTATTCATGCGAAACAACGAAACCGTGATTCGTAAAAACACACACGCTGTCTGTCTGCTGTGGCTATGCAGACGAAGAGCGAACGGGACATCGGCTTACCCCACCGACGGAAACAACCAACGCCTACCGATGACTGCGCCGCCTGCAACCACCTGCGCTTCGTCCAAGGTCCTGCAGTTTCTACACTCCTTCTGCGAGTTTTTTCTCCACTCCCCCCCTGTGTTTTTGTTGTTATAGCTGCTCGGCTAGTTGGTTAACTGTGTAATTTTTCGTTGATTTAAATTTCTGAGACAACGAAAAATTTCCTTACGACTTCCTCGGTGTACAGCAGTCGCAATTCCGACTCTGTTTGAGTCAAGTGAGCTCAGCTGTATCCCGCAGCCAAGCCAGCACCGGTGGTGGCAACTGCGTCGATGGATTTGCGTTCGGGTGGAGCTGCCTGCAATGCCAGATATGGCGTAGATATGTATGTAGACGAGTACATAACAGCAGAAATCTTCAAGATCTTATGGTACTGATCAGCAGCAGCTCAACCAACAACAACAGGCAGCAGGCAGCAGGCAGCCGGGAAGCCGCAGTAAAAGAAGCAGAGTAACTGCCGAACAACTACACTACAAATCTTCACAAAAACAATAATGACAACTGCTACAGCTACAGCTTAACAGCATCCAAATGGCTAAAGTACTCGAATGAGGTGTATGGCAAGGGAGTTATTCATACATAAGCGAAAAACGAGATCGCCGTATCAGCAAATCTGCGTCTGTTCGCGCAACAAATATGATAATTGCCAGTGGGAATCGTTGGCATATGGTTGGAGAGGAAGAGTGAAACATGAAAGTATTGTACTCGTGCATCGGCCATTGATTTTATTGATTGTTTTGATGGTTATGTCAAATTTAATTGGTAGATCAGTTGAGGATAAGTACCTGCGATTTCTTGAAATTACTTATTTCTTTATGTTTATAAATCCTTTACTCATTACATGGTTGTATTTAGCTAAAAAAATTGGGTTATTTTCGAGTCATCCATCTTGTCCTGCAGACCAAAATATGTTAAGTTAAGTTGAATCGGCTGCCTTCATCCAACGTAGGAGAGAGGCACACTTAGACCCAGTGGGTCCGTTGTGATACCAATTGATAGCTCGAATTCGTAATAATACCGGTAACCAGTGTCGGATCCTTTTTTGTCGAGGCTGGGCCAGATTTGTCGAGTCGTCCCACATGTGGGTTCTATTAGAAATCATATGTCCGACTTTAAGATCAAGCACAGTTACCGGAACCCGAATACAGCGATTAAGGCTCTCAAATCAGGTACATAACAGCAAAACCGGTAATAGAGTACCTTAATAAACTAAACGCGCTTAGATTCACCAAACAAGTTTGAGTTCTCTGCGCTCCAGGACACATGGTTTTTGAATAAGATGAGATTGCCATAAACTAGCACCAGCTCTGAACCCTTCTGTGTCAAAAGAAAGGGGGAATTATCCACCTTGGCCAAACAAATAGAAAAAGCTCATAAAAAACGCCACAGGGACAATTAAGCAGGTTTAGGGAATTTCAAAGTGCTCGTAGAGACTTCTTCCGTTTATTTGGCAATACATCCATTTGTCGGTTCGGGCCGAGACCAAAAACCTTCGCCGGTTGCCTCCCTTTTTGAGGAATTGTATTTTTTATCGCAACTATTTCCATCTTGTTGAAATGCTCGTACAGTTCGTCCTACGGTACTCGTCACAAACGCGAACAGGGCCGTAGATCTTGCGTCGAATAGTTCTGTCGAAAGCCCACAATGCCTTCTCATCTTTGCTCCACATCGTCCACGTTTCTGCGCCATACAAAATTGTTTAGAGACTTGTAGTTTGGGAATTTTGTTCGTGGAGAGGGGCTCTGCTTTTCAATTGCGCCGATGCGCCCGAAAACGAAGACGAATACGAAAAGGAATGGTGAGGCGAAGATGATCGTAAAGACGAATACCAAGACGAACTAGAAGAAGATGACGGATACGAAGCCGGAGGGGAACACGAACATACCAATACGACAAAGATTTAAAGAAATACGAAGACAAATACGAAACAAGAACGAATACGAGGAGAAACCCGAAGTCGAAGATCAATGCAGAAAATAATATGTAGTAGCTTATACTGCACCGATCTTGAAGATTTTCTCAGTAGACATTGCATCATTATTTAAAAAGTAGCTCACGAAATTGCTCGGTTATAGCCGTCCCAAAGAAGAAGTTTTAAATTAAACCCCCATATATGAACAATCAATCGTATGGAGGCTATAAGTAACAGTGACCAGATTTTTGACATTTTCACTCCAAGTTTTTGGTGATAATGAATGAGAATGGTACGAAATATCATGTTCGTAACTTCATAAATGGAGGAGTTATAACAAAAATTCACATATTTGAGCAATGAGGTGTACGGGAGCTATATGCTATAGTTGTCCGATTTTTCCGGTTCCGATTAATACAAAAATACAGTTTACCAATCCTCAGTCGGATATGTCGAAAACTGAGGGACTAGTTTGCGTTCAAACAGACAGACAGAGAGACGGACATGGCTAAATCGGCTCAGCTCGGCGTAACGATTATTTAAGTATACGTTTTTATGGATATATCTCTTCTTTTTCTGGCACTTACAAACATCGGACCAAAGTTATAACAAAGTTATAATAATCGAATTAGTGTGGCCCAAGTGCACTCCTTCTTTTTCAAATATTGAATGACAGATGGCGCTGGTTTTTTTAAGTTAAGTATGCGCAAATAGTCGCTGGCCACTCTTTCATGTGGTAACCCCGTTTTTCCGTGTGGTTTTGTTATCAATTTTGTTATTGAAATTTGTATCGATATTGTTATTGATTTTTCTATCGATATTTTCGGAGCTTGTCGATATAATAATCGATATTTTTGTCGATTTTTTATCGATATATTTATCGATTTTGTTATCGATTTTTTAAACGATTTAGTTATCGATATTGTTATTGGTTTTGTTATCGATATTGTTTAAGATTTTGTTATCGATATTGTTATAGATTTTGTTATCGATTATTTATCGATTATGTTATCGATTAATTATCGATATTTTTGTCGATATTTTTATAGATTTTGTTGTCGATATTTTTATCGATTCTGTTATCGATTTTGTTATCGATTATTTATGGATTTTGTTATCAATTATTTATCGATTTTGTTATCGATATTGTCATCGATTAATTACTGATTTTATTATCGATTTTGTGATCAATTATTTACCGATTTTGTTATCGGTTATTTATTGATTTTGTTATCGATTATTTAGCGATTGTGTTATCGATACTTTTAACGATTTTGTTATCGATATTTTGATCGAGTTTCTAATCGATTTTTGTTATCGATTTTGTTATCGATTATTTTTCGACTTTGTTATCGATATTTTTATCGATTTTCTAATCGATTTTGCTACCAAAAGTATTATCGATTTTGGTAACGAAATTGTTATTGTTTGTTATTGATATCTTGTTGGATGTTGCTATCGATTTTGTTATCGATAGAGTATAAAGATAAAAATGAAGATTAAAGGAAAACAGAATAACATAAATGTTATTAGAACGAACAGGGGTAGAGGTAGGGATCTAGATAGAAAAAAGAGAAAAAATATAACCTTAAGCAAAAGCTGATGTATGTATGTATGTACATATGTATGTATATTGGTTATGAGGCAAAATACATATGAAACGTAACAAAAAAAATTTATTGGCATTTAAGTGCCTAGAATTTTTGGTTTTTCGACTTATGACGTTATTCCAGCAAACGGTTGCTGTATACGTATATCATAACGTTTGTAAATACACAAGTCTAAACGCATGCAAATTTTGTTTTTTTTTATCAGGAAAAACCAAATTTAATTTAATGACCAAATGTTTCTGTCATTGCGACATTTAATTTTTTATCTTTTTGCTGTAAAAACAAACCTTTCCTTCGTGTTTTTATGATGTAGCATTTTTAATATCTTTATTGGCCATCAAAAAGTGGCGCTACGGCGCAGACAATTCAGCCCAAAAGCATACATATGTATCTGTGAAGCACTGATCAACTTGATTGGAGTGGTTAGCTTTAGGTTGCAAAAAAAAATTATGAAATGCAAACCTGCGCAGAATTTTAATTCATTTGGAAAGACATTAATATTGCCGTTATAATAATTATTACTGCTGGAATTGTTTGTTTTTTTTTTTTTGTACAGTTTGCCACTGATTTTCGACATCGTGTCGCACAAACAACTGGCATGCAATTAGAACGCGTTCAACATTATACGTAACAGATAAGAGAAAGGAAAAAAATTAAAAAAAAAAAAATTTAAGTTTATTTGTATGCGATAGAGTTGCTATAACAATTATGGAAAAATTAATTAGGTATGCATGCCTGCGCTTCAATATGAAAATTGAATATTATCTACACTTTTTATGCAGTTTGACGAAATTACAAGACAAAAGTGGTTGTGAAATGACGCTCTATTTAACCACCGTAGAAGCAGAAATATAATTGCTTAGCATTAAAAGAATATTTTGTATACATGTACATACATATTTGCATAAAAATCACTACAAATAAAAAAAATTTTACAAAGGTAATTTAGTTTTCGAGGCCGGTCAATGTGCTATTTACATATACATATACATGTATTAAGCTTCTTATCGCCACATTTTTATGAACATATTTTATATATGTACATCCATACATTTTTTTGCATAAATAACTGCATATAAATATGTATGTACATTAGGGCAGGTCAATTTGTGTGGGAGATTTTAATTAATTTGGAGTTTGCCAAATTTAGAAAATAGGTTTCTTAGCATTTTGCCGTAGGGTCGTAAAGAAGTGCTTAAATTTTGTATAAAAACATGCTTTAAGGCGTTTTTGGTATGCTTTTATATTTTGCTTAAAATTTCCCACAGAGGGCGCAATAGCAAAAGTTTTCACACATTTCTTCGAAATATATTTTCGCAATTTGGCAGACTCCAAATTGATTTTAGACCCATGGTTACTTTCTTCTAGAATCCCCTTATGCTGAACGCGAGTACCCAAAAAAAAAATTTACCCGCTCTAATGCACACACCTATAGGAATATTTTAATATAAATTCCTACGCAACTAGGGCAAGCTGCGCTTTAAATATTCTGCTGTCATTGAAGCAATTGAATTCGTATGTTTGTATGTAGGTTTGTTAAATAAGATATCCAACTGTGTACTAAAGATAATTGTAATATATTTTAGTGTGGGAATTTTCGGTATATGAACATATGTACATACACTAGATACTAGGGTGGTCGTTCAAAGTAGGAGAACAATTTTTACACCCGATTTCCTAAAACTCAACTCCTACATATGTACGTCGATTGTGACAGAGGCCATAGTTCAAATTACCCTATAAAAAAAGCTTAACTTCCCAGATAATTTTCGACAGGGCATTTTTTCAACATTAGTGCCAATTGCAGTGGTCCCGAAATTTAACTAAAAAACTGATTTACATGTTACTAAGATTTATTTGATTCATTTTTATTGAATTTAAATATTATTACTGATTAAGAGGGTGAGACTGATGAAAATACTTCATTTGATTTTTTTAAGGACCACCCTAATGCATACACATGAGTTCATGGGTGGAAATTATTGTAGGTAATTATTTTTTTTTGCGTTAACATAACTTTTAATTTACATTTTATTTTAAAACTTATCGCGTCACATTTGAATTTTTGTCGCAGTAGGTGCCGACTACACAATTTTTTCCAAAGGCCATTGCGGGCTAAGGGCCTAACGAATTTAAATCAGTAGGAAAGTGTAAGTGTCTGTTTAGTATTAACTTGATGTGTGCTTGCTTCTAGACATCGGCCGAGCGAATCTAGGCTTCAACAATGTTCGGCGAAAAATATATTTCAAGGCTATTAAGAGTCACAGTGCAAACTGATCCCTGCTATCCTTCACCATTGCTTCCGTAAAGTGCACTGCACCACAAATTTACTGACCAGCATAAACACACAGATGTCCAGAGGCCTTAAACGAAACCGCCCCAGTGAAAGAACGAATACCGCTGGACTTTTTTATAGGCCTTTGACCACCTTTGTCATTCCACACTACCAGAAGTCAATGAGATCTCCGCTCTCCTGCCGACAGTCGTCTGTAGAATTAAATAAGAAGTCCTGCGGGTTAGTTTCCCTTGCCCACTACTGTTAAACTTCTCCATTTTGCTCTATACTAGTCTACAAAACTCTTATAAGACCAAATGGGTCCCAGATGGCGGTGCTTCGTAGTGCAAAGTATTGCTCTATTATCTATCTATACATATGTATTGCCGTACCGCCACTGTGAAATGAATAGACTTAGCCTCTAGATGTGCAATCATGCATTATTTTTTTGAGTAGGGTTGCCACCTGTTTAAAAATTATAAAAGCTCCACCGTTCGTTGGATAAAAAATTGAGATTCCAAATGAAAAGGCATGACCTCCGCATGTACAAAATCTTCTAGTTTTTTGAGTAGGGTTACCACCTTTTTAAAAATACTATTTTATCCTTACATACATTCAGTTCCACACTGACTGATCTAAAATGGATAACAAAGTCGAGGGGTGAGTGTATTCGGAACAACCCGGGATACAAAAGTCATATCACCTACCAGACCACTGTAGCGCCTTTTTCCTGCCACACCACTTTCGCCGTAATGGAATAGGCTGGGCATGCCGCTCGCTATCTGCAAGCTCTTCTGCTCCGAAGCAGGCAAAAAAGGAGACATGCAATATGGAATGCGATGTGGTTGCCAAGATCCTTTATGGTACCACAACGGGCCCTATTATGGACCTCTCTAAGTATGCTGGTGTGTCTACCGGCAACCACTTGCACCTAACCTAAGCTACACACTGCATTCAAAGCTCCGTAAGGTGTTTTAGCCGCAAAGTCCCCTGCTTGTGTGCGTGCCTGTCAACAGGTTAAGTACTTTATTTTCGAAAGTCGACAATCTAAATTTCATAAATTCGCGCAAAGCATTATCAAACTGCCTATTAATTACTTGTAATGCTGAATGCCAATTAGTAGATAGTAATTCTTCGAATGTAAGTAAGTTGGTAATTGAGTGCCCCTTTGGCGTTCAACTGAACTAGTTTCCACGCAAACACACAAACACACGCAAACACACTGGCGCGAGTGCAGTCAAATAAAAGCATTTATTCCCATAACCAGCTACATATTTGCTAAACATTTATGAATTTATGTATGCAGTTACATATACACACACATGAAGGTGCATATGTGCATATGTATGTATGTATGTATGTATGTATACACGTGTGCCCCTCTTTTTGCGCCCAAAGTCGCATGCCTGCTGTCATAAATAAACGATGGCAGTAATTTTCATTCCGCGCATATTGCATGCCACATAAAAAGCCATAAGAATATGGCAGAACACAAAAGCACTAAATGGCCAGAAAGACAACAACAACAATAAATACCACTACTAACCTAATACATACTATTTTACTCACTACAAAACGACTTTGCGTGTCACCAGCGAACTAAGCAGTTAACAAGCTGGGCTGTGCGCACTCTGTCTGTCTGTCTGGCTGGCTGGCTGGCCGGCCGACTGCCACACCACTTTGCCGCTGTTTTATGACATTTTAATAATTTTCTAATTGTTTGAAATGCCACAACAGCAAAATGCTGCCAGCGGCGGCGCTTCCCTTCCTTCCCTTCGCATAACGAAGCTTGTTCTTTCGATTTCTTTATTGTTGTTATAATTCATATCGCAAGCATTTTTATGTTTTTATTTTTTTTGAGTGCTTTTTATTTTGGCATTCATTTGTTCGGAGGTTTGTTTGTTTGTTGGTGCGCAAATATTGCTCGGTTATTTAGCCATTTGTTGTGCCTAAGTGCTGACATGGATGTTTTTATAGCTGACATTTTTATAATATTTTCCACAAAAGTTGCTGTTGTTGTTGTTGTAGTTGTTTTTTGTTGTCACTGCTGCTGTTGCTGTTGCTGCAGCATGCGTGATGCTGCGATTTTAATGGGCGCCAGCGCAGAAGCGGATTCTTACATACATATATATGTATGCGCTTTTGCTGCAGTTTTTATTTTTGTTGCTTTGTTTTAATTGGGCGCCACCGCGAGGCATTTTCAATACACCAGTCACCCAGCTGCCTTTGTTTGTGTTTATTTTGGTCAATAAAAAAATATGAATAATACACCACGGGATATCAGCGAGTTCGCTTGCGGTGATTTCTTTTATTATTGTGTTCATAAATTCAGCGAATAACAATTACGGAATTAAATGAAAAGAAAAAAGTAAGAAATCGGTCGTTTGTTTGCAGTTGAATCACTCTGACTTATACAAGGTGGCGCTAAAGTAATCCTCCTATCAGAAAATGCTATAAATTTTGCGATTGGCCCCTAATGTCAGTTCTGTTTTGACATTTGTGTAGTAAACACATGCGAAATACACGTTAATAAACAATGTTACGCTACACTGCTCCAGAACGCGGAATATTGCTGACTATTTATTTGACCAATAATCGGTCGGTGACTTTGGCACAACGTGAATTTCGTCGCAGATTTCCTGGCCGTCCAACGCCTACTGGTGAAACACTGCGACGTTTAGCCGCTCGCCTCGAAGAGACTGGCACAACACGAGATGCTGCCAGGCGTGGCAGACCCCGGAGTAGCCGTTCTGCAGAGAATATTGCTGCTGTAGCCGAGGATGTCATGGAAGCGCCGTCGACATCGACTAGACGACGTGCCACGCAAATGGGTATCAGTCGACGGTCTTTACAGCGAATTTTGCTACAAGATTTGAAGATGTTTCCGTACAAAGTCCAGACGGTGCATCAGCTGTTAGCTGCTGACCGCCAATCGCGTCTAACATACGCTCAAGCCATCCTTAATCACCACCAAGAGGAAGATGATTTTTCATCAAAAATAATCATGAGTGATGAGGCCCATTTCCATCTTAGCGGGTACGTAAATAAGCAAAATTTACGCTTCTGGGGCACTGAAAATCCGCGTGTAACCCACGAAGAGCCATTACACCCGCTCAAAGTCACTGTATGGTGTGCTGTTTTCGCTGGAGGAGTCATCGGACCTTTTTTCTTCGAAGACGTCGCGGGCCAAACGGTTACTGTGAATGGTGAGCGCTACAGAGCAATGATCAACGAGTTCTTTTTGGCGCAACTTGATGAATTGGGATTGGAAAACATGTGGTTCCAACAGGACGGTGCAACGGCACACACTGCACGTGCCACAGCCGATATGCTGAAGGATGCATTTCCCGGGCGCCTAATTTCCCGTTTTGGCGATTTGCACTGGCCAGCAAGATCGCCTGATTTGACCGCTCCAGACTTCTTTTTGTGGGGCTTTTTGAAGTCGCGGGTTTATGTCAACAAGCCTCAGACTCTTGCAGCTCTTAAAGACAATATCCCTCAAGAATGTGAGGACCTATCGCCGGAAGTTTTGGCCAAAGTGATGGAAAATGCCATAAAAAGGGCTCAAATGGCAATCAACTGTGGCGGCGGCCATTTACATGACATCATATTCTCGACTTTATGTAAAAAAAATTAAAAGACCAAATAAAAATAATCCACAAGAAGAATCAAAGTTTTTCATTTTTTTTTTAAATTACAGCCAAAAAACATCGCAAGGTTACTTTTGCGCCACCTTGTACAAAGAAGTTTGTAAGGATATACATATGCTTATAGCATGTATGTATATATGAGCTCGAGGGATAAATGGAGAAGTTACTTAGATACTACGAGTACAATGGTAAAGTTAGAAAGGATGCACATAAAGGTGAAGTGATTTCATTACTTTTAGAGCCAGTAAAATTAAATAGGTGATATAAGGTGAATTGCGGAGAATCGAGGTGAGATAAGGTGAGTTGCGGTGAGATAATGTGATTTGACTTAAATTATGGTGCGGTTAGTTGAAGTGAGGTGGGTTTGGGTGAGGCGAATTGAAGTCAGTTGAAGTGAGCTGAGTTCAGTTGAGGTGACGTGAGGTGAGCAAAACACATGGCATACCATATCTTACAAGGCATTACTGGCAACTGCCTTTCAATTCACCACATACTTTCGAAAGATAAAAGCCTTTCGTAAGACAATTGTCAACTCTGGAAACTGAGTATATTGAAAGCTTTTCTCCGTCGTTCGAAAGACTAATTGAAAGGTTTGCTAACGAGAAGGTTTTAGTAATAAGTTTAATAAAAATTTAATTAAATGAAAAATATTAACATATCTATATTTTTGAAGCAATATCTAAAATTAAAAAAATAAAAATAAAAAACAATAAAAAAATTCAAACTTAAGTATGTAATTAAAGAAAAAATATTTATATATTTTTTTTTAAGCAATAACTGAAATTAAAAAAAAATAAAAAAATAAATAAATTAACTTTTTTTTTTTTTTTAATTTCTTTTTTTTTTTAATATTTTTATTGAGCTTTGTACCACGATTGTTTTATCCCTGCTGAAGTCTAGAAAAAGAAGTCTGATGAGGAGATGTGGTGATCTCCGAAATAGTGCTATAACTTCTACCGCTTAGACTTTGTTGCTTCTTCAATTTTTCCTAATAAAACAATCGTGGTACAAAGCTCAATAAAAATATTAAAAATAAAATGTTAACAAGCCACAATAACATTGACAAATAAATAAATTAACATTTTGAATGAAATTAAAAAAAAAATCATTTTAAAACAATAAAATCTAAAAACCTAAAAGAAAATTGAATTTAAAAATAAAAAAAATTAAAATGAAAAAAATCAAACAATTATCTAAAAGTTAAATGAAATTAAAAAATACAATTTTTATTTTAGAATAAGAAAATCTACAGTTAAAAGAAAACTAAAATAAAAATTGTTAAAAAATAAAATTAATTCCTTAAAATAAAATTAAACTTAAAAAACTTTCTTTTCCAAAAAATAAAATCTAAATATGTAAAGAGTATAAAATCAAAAAGGAAAAAATTTAAGTAATATAAAAAAAAATACATAAAAAGAGTTTCTAAAATTAAATGGATTTTAAGAATATACATATATACATATTTAAACAATAAAGTCAAATCGCTAACTGATGACTCGAGCCTCGGATCTCTCATAACGATTGTTGGAGCCGTGCGAGCAAAAATCGACATCTCTATTTGGAACAGTGATGCTCAGAGATAGCTTTTTCTCTATGCGCGTCCACAGAGAGCCGTCGCTGTTTTGAGCATAACTGATTTGGAACATGCTCAAGTGATTTTGTCAAAAGAGCTTTTCACCACGACTGTTGGCAAGAGGGCTTATTTTTGTAAGTTTTTCGTGCCAGAATAACAACAGTTCTGATTAAGATAGTAAAATGAGAGACAAATACCAAAATAGTTCGAAAAACTTTTGTTATTCTAGCACAAAAGTCTTAGAAAAAGGCCCTCTCAAAATACTCGTTTATATTTATTAAATTTCGTTTGATCTTTAGAACTTACATATTTTTAAAAATTTAATTTTCAGATACATATTATTGTTTTAAACAGAAAAAAATATTTGTTTGAAATTTCATGTAATTTTAATTAGTAAAGAAAATTATACTAAGAAAAGAAACAAGTATTAAAAGTAATAATTTCCTTAGTTTAAAATTTTTGTTTCTTTTCTTAATATAATTTTCTTTTAATATTAAGATTTTGTTGTTTTAAAATTAAGGTGTTTTTTCATTTAATTTTTGATTAAGTATCTTATTTTAATAGCCATGTTTTCTTTTATAGTTTGAATTTCTTTCTATTTTTGAATTTTATTGCTTTAAAAAGAAAGGTAATTTTTCATAATTTTCATAATTTCATAGAGTTTTTATGAACTTCATTTTTCTCTTTAATTTATTTTTTTTTATTTTGTCTATCGAAAGACTGTGGTGAGTTGAAAGAGCGTTGCCAGAATTGCGCTGAAAATTTTTCAAACTACTTGCTTATAGTATTTTAATTGTCTTACAAAAAACTTGCAACTATCTTAGTTAGTGTGAGTTTGTGTTCTCTTCTAATGCTTGTTTATTATGAAAGTTTGAAGTAATCTGCTCTTTTGTTTTTTTTTTCTTTTTTTTTAACAATATTCCCGTTCTTTTATTATTTTCTAAAAAGTTTTTATTACTTACAAATCTGCACTTAGCCTATAGACTTCCCTTCTCACTCTTCTTTAACTCATTGTCAGCTATGTATTTTCATGCCTGACAGTGTTGTCATATCGCATTACGCACTAATTATGTTGTTAATTAACCCTTTTTTCCTGAGCTTTTACACCAGTCGTCCGTTGGCTTAGCACCAATACCCGCCCACCGCACCGCCTTTCGCTTGCACCTATGTAAGATGAACTGTTTGGCGCGCCAGGGGACCAAAAGAAATCAGAACTCCAGGGCAGTATTATTTTTCCATTTCTTTTACCTTCTTTCCATTTAATAACAATTTTCCAGGCGTTTAAAAATTTCTTACGCACTTACACTTTGGGGGTCAACAATACCTTGTCTGTCGAGCGCTTGTCTGTTCATCCATTTGACTGCGTTGCCAGTCAGCCTATCCACCTTACACCTTCTCCATTAACGCTACCAGCTACAGCCGTTTGCTTGTCTAACTAATACTTTGCCTACCCGTCTGTTGTTGCTCAGCCATGACCTTCTCATTTCAGTTGCTTTTTAATCTTATTAAAATTTTCATATTAATTAGCTTTGTCTAACAATTTTATGCTCCTACTGTGTTTCGTGTGTTGGTATGTATACTTTCTTGTAAATACTTGTTGTATGGATTTTCAGTTAAGTCTGCGACAAGCAAAGCATATCAATTACTTTTTTTATGCCTCACTTGCCATACTTGCAGGAATATGCACTACGCGATATCGATGGCGCGCCTTTGGTAATGGTTGTATGTTTGTTTGCCAGTGTTGCGTAGGTGGGTGGCTGGCGTAAATGGAGCGTAAAATTCCAGAAAACAAATATTCAAGTTAACGGTTAATGTTTTGAACTTCAGGCTAATCCTTTTTAAGAATTCAAGTGTCATAACGAGGATAATTTTACAAGAATGCATCGTAATTTTGTTTTACAGTGGCTTAAAGATTCCAAGGCAGTAACTAATTTTTGACGAAATATTTATGAATGCATTTCAAATACTACCCCGTTAAGACCACGCATTTTCTGGAAGAAAAACGTTTCATATTGTTAAGATATGGGGTCTTACTTTAAAAGTTCTTCACTTGGACGGCTAACACCGGGAAATTTCATGAGAATCATAAAAAGTCGACTAACAAAATCTTCAAGATCGGTATTGTATAAGCTATATCTTCTATACCACTGATTGTTCAGATACAAATTTTTGGGAAATAACTTCTTCATGTGGGCACCTAAAACCATAAAGTTATGCTACCGGCTTACATATCGATCATACACAGCAGTGAATATCATTTAGATCGGTGCTTTATAAGGCGCATATTCCATACCACAAATTGTGCGGATATGTATGAGTTGTTTTATACACATAACTCCTCCATCTATGTAAGCGGTGGATATAAGAATTTTGTTAAGCTGCCAAACAACTTATTTCAAATGAAGTAATCGGTTGAAGTAAAATTTTCTGATGTTCATGAAAGACAGCATTGCCCTTAAGACCCGGTTATGCAAGACTTAGATTTGACTTGAAAATGGTATACCTGACAAATGGGCAGCACTCAGAAACTTGGAGAACTATAGATTTTTATACCCGAGCGCACTTGTGCACAAGGGTATTATAACTTTGTTCACATAACGGTTGTTTGTAACAGGCAAAACGAATCGAGATAGATATAGACAAATGTATACATAAATGATCAGAATGAAAAGAGAAATCGATTAAGCGCTGACTGTCTGTCCGTCCGTCCGTCCGTCCGTCCGTCCGTCCGTCCGTCCGTCCGTCTGTGCACACGATAACTCGAGTAAAAATTGAGATATCTTAACGAAACTTGGTACGTGAACTTCTTTTGGGCGTGGGACGGATGGTATTGAAAATGGGCGAAATCGGATAATAACCACGCCTACCTCCCATATAACGGTAATTTTAAGAAATACGAAAACTGCGATATTTTAGTAACTACTGAAGATAATTCACTCAAAATTGATACTTACAATGAGTTTCAGACGGAAAACATGAATATTATAAATTTTTGGAAAATGGGCGTAGCCACGCCCACTTATGGTTACATGTGTATATCTTGGTAACCGCTGCACCAATTTCTTCCAAACTAGGCACAGTTGTTGGCCTTAGTACAGTTTACTAAATGGCTGAAAATTTTAAAAATCGGACAATAACCACGCCTACCTCCCATATAACGGTAATTTTCAGAAAAACGAAAACTGCGATATTTTAGTAACTACTGAAGATAATTCACTCAAAACTGATATTTGCAATGAGTTTTAGACGAAAAATAAGAATATTACAAAATTTTGGCAAATGGGCGTAGCCACGCCCACTTATGGTTACATGTGTATATCTTGGTAACCGCTACACCAATTTCTTCCAAACTTGGCACAGTTGTTGGGCCTGGTACAGCATACCAATAACCACGCCCACATCCCATATAACGGTAATTTCGAGAAATACAAAATCTTCGATAAATCAGTAAATATTGAAGCTAATTTATTCAAAATTGATGATTGCAACAATTCTTTACCAAGAAATACGTTTATGACAAAATTTTGGAAAATGGGCGTAGCACCGCCCACTTGTGATCACATATATGTATCTCGCTAACCGTTCTACCAATTTGTACCAAGCTCGGTATGGTTATTGTGCTTGCCACATAAAAGGAAACCGTTGAAAATTGTTGAAATCGGGCTAAAATTGAGGCCGCTTTTCATATAACGGTAAATTTCAGATATGCTTGAAACTGCAATATTTCGAAGTTTAAGGACGCTAATTTACTTAAAATGTATACACCCCGGCTTATCATGTATTGGTAGCTTTCGGAAAGGTGGAAAACATATATTTAATACTTGCGCCGGGTATTTAATGTTCGGCTCCGCCCGAACTTAGACTTTCTTACTTGTTTATTTATAAATTAAGTTTCGAAGTGCAAAGAGAGCCGTGAGATAATCATGCAGCCATTTCATTTCTTAATAAAAGTGCTCCAATTCTGTTGTCTTCTTCTTCTTATATATGTATGTACATACATATCTGTGTTCATATGGAAAAGTAGCTTATGTCAAAAGGCTGGCTTTAGTATAATGCGGCATTCCGTTTATTCTTTAAACGACAAGGAATTTTTGAATGAGACTTAATAAGAATATGGACTTCCTAGTATCGGAACTATTTCTTGCACGTTTATTTGCCAAAGTTTGCTCAACGGCTCACCGCCAGTGAGTCATTCGCAATCGTATGCTGTGAATGCCGATTTATACTAAAGCCAGCCTTTCGACATAAGCTACTTTTCCATATGAACACAGATATGTATTCATTACCGCCCATAACTCGGCAACGGATTGTCCGATTTAAGCAGATTTTTTTCTGGTGGTGTTTGTATTTGCCCATATTCAAATACATTCAATTTTTCGCTTTATTTATATGAATTATGTTGATAATTTTAAAAACATTTAATTTTCGATTTTATTTATAAATCAATGAATCGAACAACTGATGAAGCGTCAACTGAAAAATGTATATCTTTGTGAATATTCATAGATGCTAGACCGTTGAGCCTTTCTTGACCTGCTGTATTTCTCAAGCAGATTTTAATCCTTTTCAGGCATGAAAAACTTAGTTCAGGGGTAGCTATTGAAATGTTGCATTTTTAAATTTAATAAATATCTTACATTAAAAATTAGGTGGCAACCATTAAATTAGGAAGATAAAAGTTTTTAGTTCAAAAAAAAAGGTGGCAACCCTTATGGAAAATATTTCTGGATTTAAATTCTCAAAAATATTTTTGCTTTGACAGCCATATTAAATTGTTTCATTTAAACAAGTAGCAACCTAACATCTGCTATATGCGCAAATAATTGTTTAAGGGCTTTTTTTAGTACCCATACCCAGTTATATTTTTGTCTGTTAATTTTCTAAACAAAAAATTTAATAAATATACGATGGAAAATTAGTAGCAGCCCTATCCAAAATATTTCTGAATTTCCATTTGATACCCATAGTATGATGTCTTATTTTATTTGTAACTAACTAAAAATACGTGGCAATCCTATACGAATATTTTCAGAGAACGTGAAAGATGAGGAAGAATTTTAAGTCGATAGCATCAAAAATAACGAAGTTGATGTTAGCTGGCTAGATCGGGTATATGGCAGCTTTATATGTACAGCGCCTCGAACCAACAAAATATGGTAGGTCAACTCAGAACTCCATAGTGCGCTCCGTGGCCGAATTTCGCTTCTGTAGGATCCGTTTGCGGTTCTTTTGGAATCGAGCTTCAGTTCTTTTGGAATCGAGTTTCTTCCGGAACCGCTTTTCGTTTTTTTTTTTCTAAAACGAGTCTCGGCTCTTCCACAACCGTTTTTCAGTTCCTTTGGAATCGAGTCTCGGCGGGTTTGGAATCGAGTTTCGTTTCTTCCGGGACCGTTTTTCGGGTTCTTTTCGAAGTCGAGTCTCGGTTCTTCCAGAACCGTTCTCAATTTTATTGGGAACCGGATCTCGTTTCTTTTGGAATCATTTTGCGGTTCTTCCGGAACCATTTTTTGATTATTTTAGTATCGAGTTTCGGTTCTTCCGTAACTATATTTCGGTTCTTCCGTAACCATATTTCGATTCTATTGAAATCGAGTTTCCGTTTTTCAGGAACGGTTTTTCGGTTCTTTCGGAATCGAGTTTCGGTTCCGTTGGAAAACTTGTTCGGTTCGGACCAGTGGGTACTCTAAAGGACCCGGTTCTTCGATTCCGTTACCTCGGTGCTGCGCATCCACTCATACGTACCTGCATATACTTACACTCCACTTGCATGGCAAATAACACTTCATTCCATTGACAATGTAAATTTGTATTTATTTACATAGTTGGACAAGTTCAAAGGGTTGTAAACCAAATTGTCATAATGACAAACTAGACATTTGGATTAAATGTACTTATGTATGTATTTATGTATAAGTTCATACGATTTATATATCTATGTATGTTTATGTATTATGAATGCATGTATGTATGTATGTCCAAAGCGTGTATGACACAAAGTGCCGTCTTCCACTATGCATATAGAATTACAATTTAGATGAACTTTAATGCTTTAGCTTGCCAGAAGCTTGAAGCTCCTGCACGCTCCTGCTCGCTCGTCTCCTTCCGTGTTGCTCAACAGCAATCAGTTAGTTTATGTCACAAACTAGTTGCTGGTTGCTTCCTTTGTTTTGTTCGTATTTGCATTGGGACATACCCATAAATAAAACAATTGCATATCATATTAATTTGTGAACTGTACAAATGCAAACACAAATGCACAGAGACATACATATGTACGTGCATACATGTATGTGTGAATGCAACTTGCTATGGCACGAATATTTGAAGCATATTGCATAAATGCATAAACTAAACATTAACACATAGTACATACATATACATATATGTATACATATATGCTTGTGCATACATAGATAATTGCACTTTGCCTGCACTTTGCCTGCATGCTACAATTAGTTGCAAGCAATACTTGCTTGTTACTTTCTTAGCTTTCCAATTTCACTATTTGTATAAATATTTCGAGAATACAAAACTGCCCACATCCATACATATACACGGCTAGCTGTGCTTGCTGGTGTGTCGTGCGTGTTGCATTTGCATTTGATATCATAAATTTAGGTGAATTGCAAAATTTGAAGATGTTTACTCAGAGGTTGGACCATCAAAATTGATCCGAATTTACATTTATGTACATTCATCCATTTGCATTGCTAGTTTACATTGTTATTCTATGTAGTTGTTGCTATTGTAATTTGCTTGATTGCAACTCTCGTAGATATTGTTATTGTAACAAAACATAACATTATTGCACTTACAATCACAATTACAAATGCACAAATGTACTGACTATATTGCATCTGTTTTGGCTTGACATGACAGATGTTTGATGACAAATAATTTTGCTGTGGTTGTTAAGTATTGGTGCTGTTGCTATTGCCTTCTGCGCATACATATATGCCTATTTGCATTAATCAGTCAGGCAAATGTAAATTTGCTAAATTAGTGAGAAGCGAACATATCACTAAATTGATTATATATACACGGACATATGTATATATGCATGTCTATATCGATACATACAGTGACCTACACAATCGTTTACGGGGAGTTTAAGGATTTTCAAGTAGTTTTTTTTTTTTTTCTTAAAAAATATTGTCAAAGCTTTGATAAGAAATTCATGATTATTTGGAAAAATTCGTCACAAAAAAAAAAAATTATTAAAAATCAACGCAACTTTTTAGCCTGTTGAAACTTGCACTTTGTCAGACCAGCTGTAGTGCGATTCACTAACTTTTAACAATGCGACTTGTCGAGCTGTCAGCTAACAATTTTTGTTGTTTGCAGTAACGATTGTGCGATTCACTAACTGTGCTGCCACTAATGGACATACATAAATCCGTTGCATATGCCAAGGCGCTCGTGTGAGCACAAAGTTCACAAGCATTTTATATGGAAGAAAATGCGCAACACACTCCACAAAAAAAATTCTAAAAAATCAACGGTAGCTTTTAGCGACTTGAAACCTGCATCTTATTAGCCTAAAATTTAATTGGCTACAAAACTGCATACCCGAAAATCATTTAAAGATTCTGTATAAAAAGTTCGAAATCTTGGTGAAAATTTTTTAAAGTTTGATTGATTCTTGTGAATTTTGTGCAAGCTTTAAAACTTATATACATGTGGTTTCTGTTGTTATATAGTAGATGGAACTATTTAAAAAAAAAAAATTATTAAAAATAAAAAATACACACACAAAAATCATTTAACATGAAAAAGTTTGTTAATATTTAACAAAAAAATCAGTATGCACATTTTGTACATATTTATTTTCAAGACTGATTTTATTATGCTAATGTCATGATGATTAATAAAGACATATTTAAATATGCACATACTTATGTGATATTTATATTTTTAATAAACGATGTACACGTATTAAATTGAAAACTTTAATTATTCAATTCCTTTAAATTCAAGGCATATTCAGTTTCTGT
>NW_023458560.1:58998180-59006917 GCF_013731165.1 Rhagoletis pomonella
TTCATTTTCAATTTCATAGATTGTTTATAATGACTTTTGCTAAAATTTCAAAATCAAAAGTTATCAAAACATATTCTATGGGACTGAGAAGTATTATTTTCTACTTTTTAGTCCATTTATAAAAGCGTTGTATATTAAAAAGTTTTTTTTATATTATTTATTTTCTACTTTTTAGTCCTGTCTGAATAAAAGTTTGCAATAGATATTAAAATAATTCAACGATATTAATAGAAAGGTGCACACACATGCATTTACATATGTATGTACATACAAACGAGCACCAATTAGTTTTATTTAAAGAAATGGCGTGACGTCTATTTCCGGTGTAGCAAACGTAGTACATAGGGCGACATCTAGATGTCATCTACCTCGCCCTATTCACTATGCTTTTTTATAGGAGCTTTTCAAAGCTTTGCTTTATGGTGTCGGACACACAACATTGAAAGTTTCTGGAACACAACATTGCAAGTTGATAAAAGCGTTGTAAAATAGGGCTATTTTAGCCTTATTCTCATCCGTCCTGCAGACCAAACTAGGTTAGGTTAGGTTGAAGCGGCTGCCTTCATCCAACGTAGGAGAGACCCAGTGGGTCCGTTGTGATAACAATTGATAGCTCGAATTCGAACCCGTCCGTTCATCTAGAAGTGAAACCAGTTGGTTAAGTTCAGAAAGCGCGAGAATTCGTGAATGCCTGCTTTACTTCGCCCGGCCAGACAGACAAAGAGGTAATGGGAAAATGAGCATCTTCATCCACGTCGCGATATCTATGGCAGCAGTCATTGGCCGGCAAACACATTTTGCTGGCATGCCTTCCCATTAAGCAGTGGCCCGTCATAATACCGGTAACCAGCGTCGGATCCTTTTTTGTCGAGGCTGGGCCAGATTTGTCGAGTCGTCCCACATGTGGGTTCTATTAGAAATCATATGTCCGACTTTAAGATCAAGCACAGTTACCGGAACCAGAATACACCGACTAAGGCTCTCAAATCAGGTACGTAACAGCAAAACTGGTAATAGAGTACCTTAATAAGCTAAATGCGCTTAGATTCACCAAACAAGTTTGAGTTCTCTGCGCTCCAGGACACATGGTTATTGAATAAGATGAGATTGCCATAAACTAGCACCAGCTCTGAACCCTTCTGTGTCGTAACAAAGGGGTAATTATCCACCTTGGCCAAACAAATAGAAAAAGCTCATAAAAAACGCCACAGGGACAATTAAGCAGGTTTAGGGAATTTCAAAGTGCTCGTAGGGACTTCTTCCTTTTATTTGGCAATATATCCATTTGTCGGTTCGGACCAAGACCAAAAACCTTCGCCGCTTGCCTCCCTTTTTGTGGAATTGTATTTTTTATCGCAGGTGCGGACAGGTCCTTAAATATGTTCGTGGGTATCCTTGCTTTCGCTGTTCACCCATGGGTGCTGAGTCGAAGGATCTTTTCACCTGAGTGTTACCATTCCTAAGCGTTATCAAGCCAGAGCAATTGAAACTATTTCCATCTTGTTGAAATGCTCGTACAGTGCGACCTACGGTACTCGTCACAAACGCGAACAGGGCCGTAGATCTTGCGTCGAATAGTTCTGTCGAAAGCCCACAATGCCTTCTCATCTTTGCTCCACATCGTCCACGTTTCTGCGCCATACAAAATTGTTTAGAGATTTGTAGTTTGGGAATTTTGTTCGTGGAGAGGGGCTCTGCTTTTCAATTTCGCCGATGCGCCCGAAAACGAAGACGAATACGAAAAGGAATGGTGAGGCGAAGATGATCGTAAAGACGAATACCAAGACGAACTAGAAGAAGATGACGGATACGAAGCCGGAGGGGAACACGAACATACCAATACGACAAAGATTTAAAGAAATACGAAGACAAATACGAAACAAGAACGAATACGAGGAGAAACCCGAAGTCGAAGATCAATGCAGAAAATAATATGTAGTAGCTTATACTACACCGATTTTCTCAGTAGACTTTGCATCATTATTTCGAAAGTAGCTCACGAAATTGCTCGGTTATAGCCGTCCCAATGAAGGAGTTTTAAAGTAAAACCCCATATATGAACAATCAGTGGTATGGTCATAGAGATCCGATCTTTGTCATTTTCACTCCAAGTTTTTTGTTGGTAATGAGTGAAAATAGTGCGAAATTTCATATTCTTAACTTCATGTAGGAGTTGTCATATACACTGTAAGCTTTCTGTTGATAACGTGTGAAAAAGGTGCGAAATATCATGTTCGTAGCTTCATAAATGGAGGAGTTATAACAAAAATTCACATATTTGAACAATGAGGTGTACGGGAGCTATATGCTATAGTTGTCCGATTTTTCCGGTTCCGATTAATACAAAAATACAAATATACCAGTTTACCAATCCTCAGTCGGATATCTCGAAAACTGAGGGACACTTTTATGTGGTAACTCCAAATTCTTAAAGATATCTGACAATTTTTTTCATAAGAAGATAACTTGTAGAGCTACACTCTTTTCTTGCTTAACAGATATGTATTCATGTGCAAGTAGAAAACGATCATTCTCCGATCGAAGTAATAAACCAAATCAGGGTTTTATTTTAGATAAAATTTTAAACTTGAACTCTTCATAATTTTACGTTTATTTTTATTACATGAGAAGTATCTGTCCAATATTGTATAGCAGGTTTTCCTCGAATGTTTGATTTTTCGAGCTATGACGTTATTCCAGCAAACAGGCACTGTGTACGTATATCATAACGTATGTAAATAAGTCTAAACGCATGCAAAGTTTGTTTTTTTTTTTATCAGGAACAACTAAATTTTGCAAAATTTCATTTTTTACCTTTTTGCTGTAAAAACAAACCTTTCCTTCGTGTTTTTATGATGTAGTTTTTAATATCTTTATTGGCCATCAAAAAGTGGCGCTGCGGCTCAGACAATTCAGCCAAAAAGCATATGTAGCTTGGAAGCACTGATCAACTTGATTGGAGTGGTTAGCTTTAGGTTGCAAAAAAAAAATTATGAAATGTAAACCTGCGCAGAATTTTAATTCATTTGGAAAGACATTAATATTGTCGTTATAATAATTATTACTGCTGGAATTGTTTAGTGTTTTTTTTGTACGGTTTGCCACTGATTTATACATTGACACACTGACATTATACGTAACAGATAAGAGAAAGGAAAAAAATTTAAAAAAAAAATTTATTGGACTTATTCATAAAAAATAAAGTAGGTTTAAAGAGCTTTATAAAATGACGTGTTCATACATTTTTCAGTTTATAAACCTTTTTTAAAGCTACTTTATTTTTTATGAATAAGGCCAAGGCCAAGGCGAATTTATATAAGGTGGTGTTACTAGCTCAGCTGATTTTGTGTATGTGTTTCGCCGCACGGCTTCTGATATCAAATTGAAAAATTTTGTTTAAATTTCTACACACACTCTTACAGATTTTGAGAGTTTATGCCGCCAAAGCAAAAACAAAATACATGTAAATTTTTGCTTTTTTACTCCTGCTATCACCTTATATTAATTCGCCTTGGCCAATTAGCAGGAGTACAAAAACAAAAATTTACATGTATTTTGTTTTTGTTTTGGCGGCATAAACTGTCAAAATCTGTAAGAGTGTGTGTAGAAATTCAAACAAAATTTTTCAATTTGATATCAAAAGCCGTGCGGCGAAACACATATACAAAATCAGCTGAGCTAGTAACACCACCTTATATTAATTCGCCTTGAATAAGGCCATAAGTTTGTTGGTATGCGATAGAGTTGCTATAACAATTATGGAAAAATTAATTAGGTATGCATGCTTGCGCTTCAATATGAAAATTGAATATTATCTACACTTTTTATGCAGTTTGACGAAATTACAAGACAAAAGTGGTTATGAAATGATGCTCTGTTTAACCACCGTAGAAGCAGAAATATAATTCCTTAGCATTAAAAGAATATTTTGTATACATATACATATTAGCATAAAAATCACTTCAAATATACAATTTTACAATGGTAATTTAGTTTTCGAGGCCGGTCAATGTGCTATTTACATATACATATACATGTATTAAACTTCTTATCGCCACATTTTTATGAACATATTTTATATACATCCATACATTTTTTTGCATAAATAACTGCTTATAAATATGTATGTACATTAGGGCAGGTCAATTTCTGTGGGAGATTTTAAATAATTTGGAGTTTGCCAAATTTAGAAAATAGGTTTCTTAGCATTTTGCCGTAGGGTCGTAAAGAAGTGCTTAAATTTTTTAAAAAAACATACGTTTTTGGTATGCACTTATATTTTGCTTAAAATTTCCCCCAGAGGGCGCAATAATAAATGTTTTCACATTTTCTTCGAAATATATTTTTGCAATTTGGCAAACTCCAAATTGATTCTAGACTCATGGTTACTTTCTTTTAGAATCCTCTTATGCTGTACGCGCATACTCAAAAATAATTTACCCGTCCTAATGTACATACCCATACGAATATTTTAATATAAATTCCTACGCAACTAGGGCAAGCTGGGCTTTAAATATTCTGCAGTCATTGAAGCAATTGAATTCTTATGTTTGTATGTAGGTTTGTTAAATAAGATATCCAACTGTGTACTAAAGATAATTGTAAAATATTTTAGTGTGGGAATTTTCGGTATATGAACATACATACATGCCTACTAGGGTGGTCCTTAAATCTAGGAGAACAATTTGTACACCAGATTTCCTAAAACTCAACTCCTACGTCGATTGGAGCAGAGGCCATGGTTCAAATTACCCTATAAAAAAGCTTAACTTCCAAGATAATTTTCGACAGGGCATTTTTTCAACATTAGTGCCAATTGCAGTGGTCCCGAAATTTAATTAAAAAACTGCTTTACATGTTATTAAAATTTATTTGATTCATTTTTATTGAATTTAAATATTATTACTGATTAAGAGGGTGAGACTGATGAAAATACTTAATTTGATTTTTTAAGGACCACCCTAATGTATACACATGAGTTCATGGGTGGAAATTATTGTAATTATTTTTTTTTGCGTTGACATAACTTTTAATTTACATTTTATTTTAAAACTTATCCCGTCACATTTGCATTTTCGTCGCAGTAGGTGACGACTACACAATTTTTTCCTAAAGCCATTGAGGGCTAAAAGCAAAAATAAATCAAATCAGTAGGAAAGTGTAAGTGTCTGTTTAGTATTAACTTTAAGTATGCTTGCTTCTAGACATCGACCGAGCGAATCTAGGCTTCAACAATGTTCGGCGAAAAATATATTTCAAGGCTATTAAGAGTCACAGTGTAAACTGATCCCTGCTATCCTTCACCATAGCTTCCGTAAAGTGCACTGCACCACAAATTTAGTGACCAGCATAAACACACACAGGTATCCAGAGGCCTTAAACGAAACCGCCCCACTACTGTTAAACTTCTCCATTTTGCTCTATAGCATAGCAAAACTTTTATAAGACCAAATGGGTCCCAGATGGCGGTGCTTCGTAGTGCAAAGTATTGCTCTATTATCTATCTATACATATGTATTGCCGTACCGCCACTGTGAAATGAAGAGATTTAGCTCTAGATGTGCAATAATGCATTTTTGTTTGAGTAGGGTTGCCACCTGTTAAAAATTATAAAATCTCCACCGTTCGTTGGATAAAAAATTGAGATTCCAAATGAAAAGGCATGACCTCCGCATGTACAAAATCTTTTAGTTTATTGAGTAAGGTTACCACCTTTTTAAAAATACTATTTTATCCTTACATACATTCAGTTCCACACTGACGGATCCAAAATGGATAACAAAGTCGAGGGGTGAGTGTACTCAGAACAACCCGGGATACCAAAGTCAGTTCACCTACCTGACCACTGTAGCGCCTTTTTCCTTCCACACCACTTTCGCCGTGATGGAATAGGCTGGGCAGGCCGCTCGCTATCTGCAAGCTCTTCTGCTCCGAAACAGGCAAAAAAGGAGACATGCAATATGAAATTCGATGCGGTTAAGGAGATCCCTAGTGGTACCACAACGGGCCCTTTGGTGGACCTCTAAGTATGCTGGTGTGTCTACCGGAAACCACTTGAACCTAACCTAAGCTACACACTGCATTCAAAGCTCCGTAAGGTGTTTTAGCCGCAAAGTCTCCACCTTGTGTGCGTGCCTGTCAACAGGTTAAGTACTTTATTTTCGAAAGTCAACAATCTAAATTTCATAAATTCGCGCAAAGCATTATCAAACTGCCTATTAATTACTTGTAATGGAATGCCAATTAGTAGATAGTAATTCTTCGAATGTAAGTAAGTAGGTAATTGAGTGCCCCTTTGGCGTTCAACTGAACTAGTTTCCACGCAAACACACAAACACATCAACACACTGGCGCGAGTGCAGTCAAATAAAAGCATTTATTCCCATAACCAGCTATTTGCTAAACATTTATGAATTTATGTATGCAGTTATACACACACATGAAGGTGCATGTACATATGTATGTATGTATGTATACACGTGTGTCCCTCTTTTTGCGCCCAAAGTCGCATGCCTGCTGTCATAAATAAACGATGGCAGTAATTTTCATTCCGCGCATATTGCATGCCACATAAAAAGCCATAAGAATATGGCAGAACACAAAAGCACTAAATGGCCAGAAAAACAACAACAATAAATACCACTACCTAATACTTTTTTACTCACTACAAAACGACTTTGCGTGTCACCAGCGAACTAAGCAGCTAACAAGCTGGTCTGTGCGCACTCTGTCTGGCTGGCCGGCCGGCCGCCACACCACTTTGCCGCTGTTTTATGACATTTTAATAATTTTCTAATTGTTTGAAATGCCACAACAGCAAAATGCTGCCAGCGGCGGCGCTTCCCTTCCCTTCGAATAACGAAGCTTGTTCTTTCGAATTTTTATACCCGAGCGCACTTGCGCACAAGGGTATTATAACTTTGTTCACATAACGGTTGTTTGTAACAGGCAAAACGAATCGAGATAGATATAGACAAATGTATACATAAATGATCAGAATGAAAAGAGAAATCGATTAAGCGCTGACTGTCTGTCCGTCCGTCCGTCCGTCCGTCCGTCTTTGCACACGATAACTCGAGTAAAAATTGAGATATCTTAACGAAACTTGGTATATGCACTTCTTTCGGGCGTAGGACGGATGGTATTGAAAATGGGCAAAATCGGACAATAACCACGCCTACCTCCCATATAACGGTAATTTTCAGAAATACGAAAACTGCGATATTTTAGTAACAACTCAAGATTATTCACTCAAAATTGATATTTACAATAACTTTTAGACGAAAAATAAGAATATTAAAAATTTTTGGAAAATGGGCGTAGCCACGCCCACTTATGGTTACATGTGTATATCTTGGTAACCGCTGCACCAATTTCTTCCAAATTTGGCACAGTTGTTAACCTTGGTATAACATACGAAATGGCCGAAAATTTTTAAAATCGGACAATAACCACGCCCACATCCCATATAACGGTAATTTAGAGAAATACGAAATCTTCGATAAATCAGTAAATATTAAAGCTAATTTATTCAAAATTGATGCTTGCAACAATTCTCTACCAAGAAATACGCTTAAGAGAAAATTTTGAAAAATGGGCGTGGCACCGCCCACTTATGATCACATATATGTATCTCGGTAACCGTTCTAGCAATTTGTACCAAACTCGGTGTGGTTATTGTGCTTGCCACTTCTAAAAATTATTACTGAAAATTATTGAAATCGAACTAAAATTACGGCCCCTTTCCATGTAACAGTAAATTTCAGAAATGCTTGAAACTTCAATATTTCGAAATTTAAGGACAATAATTTACTCAAAATGGATACACCCCGGTTTACCATATAGCGGTAGCTTTCGGAAATGTGAAAAACATATATTTAATACTTGCGCCGGGTATTTAATGTTCGGCTCCGCCCGAACTTAGACTTTCTTACTTGTTTATTGTTGTTATAATTCAAATCGCAAGCATTTTTATGTTTTTATTTTTAACCGACTTCCAAAAAAGGAGGAGGTTATCAGTTCGTCGGAATATATATATATATATTTTTTTTTTTGTTTTTATGTATGTTACCGCATAACTTTGGACCACGTCAACCGATTTCGATAATTCTTTTTGCATCGGAAAGGTAGTGTCTCAGAGGTGGTCCCATACTAATCTGGTTAAGATCCGATCAGCGGATCATGAGATATATATATATATTTTTTTTTTATATGGGAGTTGAAGTCGGTGTTTTTTTTTGCTAAAAATTACTAGTTTTGTGTGCTTTTTATTTTGCATTCATTTGTTCGGAAGTTTCTTTGTTTGTTGGGGCGCAAATATGCTGGTTATTTAGCCATTTGTTGTGCCTAAGTGCTGACATGATGTTTTTATAGCTGACATTTTTATAATATTTTCCACAAAAGTTGCTGCTGTTGTTGTTGTAGTTTTTTGTTGTCACTGCTGCTGTTGCTGTTGCTGCAGCATGCGTGATGCTGCGATTTTAATGGGCGCCAGCGCAGATGCGGATTCTTACGTAGATATATGCTTTCTTAACGTAAATACATACATATGTATGTGTGTATGAATGCGCTTTTGCTGCAGTTTTTATTTTTGTTGCTTTGTTTTAATTGGGCGCCACCGTGAGGCATTTTCAATACACCAGTCTTCCAGCTGCCTTTGTTTTTGTTTATTTTGGTCAATAAAAATATGAATAACAGGCTAACCTAATATTCACGCACGCCGCCAATTTATTGTCAA
>NW_023458560.1:59007017-59012015 GCF_013731165.1 Rhagoletis pomonella
ATGATATAAAATCCCCTCTACCAAAAAACTTAAATTGGGTAACGCCGGTTTGAATTTTTACAATTGAGCAATTGTCAAAAATCTTAATTTTTATCAAAAAGTTATTTACCAGGGTGGCTTTGAACTAATGATTGGTACTGAGTTAAAGAATGCATATACATAAAAGATTGCAGCCTTTTCAATACTCATTCAGTGTTAAACCTTTTTTTGATTGGACATTGGTTTTTTCAATCTTGCTATGAATATGTTGATGTGTGAATTCATAACTGCTTTGAGAGAATGGAAAAACAAAAATTTTAAACCTCAATCCTAAGCGAAGAATAAGTAATGAAAACTGGATAGAAAAAAATTGTTGATTTAAAATTGAAAATGATTTCACACTTACACAGCTCTGGTATTTGCCCATATTCAAATACATTCAATTTTTCGCTTTATTTATGAATTATGTTGATAATTTTAAACACATTTAATTTTCGTTTTTATTTATAAATCAATGAAACGAAGATTTTTAACATTTTCTTTGCGTTTTTAAAAAATTCTTCTAGAACTTCGTCAACTGAAAAATTTATATCTTTGTGAATATTCATAGATGCTAGACCGTTGAGCCTTTCTTGACCTGCTGCATTTCTCAAGTTGGTTTTAATCCTTTTCAGGCATGAAAAACTTAGTTCAGGGGTAGCTATTGACATGTTGCCTTTTTAAATTTAATATATGTATATCTTACATTAAAAATTAGGTTGCAACCATTAAATTAGGAAGATACAAGTTTGTATTACATAAAAAGGTGGCAACCCTTATGGAAAATATTTCTCGATTTAAATTCGCAAAAATATTTTTGCTTTGACAGCCATATTAAATTGTTTCATTTAAATTTTGTAAAATTGAAAACAAGTGGCAACCTTGCACATACACAAGTAGCAACCTAACATATACTATATACGCAAATAATTGTTTAAGGGCTTTTTTAGTACCCATAACCAGTGATATTTGTCTGTTAATTTTCTAACATAACATTACATTCATAACATTAAAATCGGAGGAATATCAGAGGAATTTAAGTCGATAGTATCAAAAACAACGAAGTTGATGTAAGCCGGCGAGATCGGGTATATGTCGGCTTCATATGTACAGCGCCTCGATCCGAATAAAATATGGTAGGTCAACTCAGAACTCCATAATACAAATTCAAACTGAATTTCATGGGAATATCTTCTAGTTTCGGTTCTTTTGGAATCGAGTTTAGTTCCTTCCGGAACCGTTTTTCGTTTTTTTTTCCAAAATTAGTCTCGGTTCTTCCTCAACCGTTTTTCACTTCCTTTGGAGTCGAGTTTCGTTTCTTCCGGAACCGTTTTTCGAGTTTTTTCGAAGTCGAGTCTCGGTTCTTCCACAACCGTTTTTCAGTTCCTTTTTGAATCGAGTTTCGTTTCTCCCGGAACCATTTTTCGGGTTTTTTCGAAATCGAGTCTCGGTTCTTCCAGAACCGTTCTTCATTTCTTTGGGAATCGAGTCTCGGTTCTTTTTTCGAGTTTCGGTTTTTCGGGAACCGTGTTTCAGTACTTTTGTAATTGGCTTTCAATTCTTCCGGAACCGTTTTTAGGTTGTTTTGGAATCGAGTTTCGTTTCTTCCGGAACCGTTTTTCGGGTTTTTTCGAAGTCGAGTCTCGTTTCTTTTGGAATCGAGTTTCGGTTCTTCCGGGACCCCTTTTCAGTTCTTTTGAGATAGAGTCTCGGTTTTTTGGAATCGAGTTTCCGTTCTCCGGAACCGTTTTAGGTTTTTTCGTGATCGAGTTCTGGTTCTTCCAGAATGTTTTTCAGTTCTCTTGGAATCGAGTCTTTGCTCTTTGGAATCATTTTGCGGTTCTTCCGGAATCGTTTTTTGATTCTTTTGGTAACGAGTTTCGGTTCTATTGAAACCGAGTTTCCGTTTTTCAGGAACGGGTTTTCAGTTCTTTTGGAATCGAGTATCGGTTCCGTTGGAAAACTTCTTCGGTTCGGACCAGTGGGTTCTCTAAAGGACCCGGTTCTCCGATTCCGGTTACTCCGTTCTATGCATTCACTCATACGTACCTGCGTATACTTACACTCCACTCGCAGGGCAAATGACACTTCATTCCATTGGCAATGTAAATTTGTATTTATTTACATAGTTGGACAAGTTCAGAGGGTTGTAAACCAAATTGTCATAATAACAAACTCGACATTTGGATTAAATGTACTTATGTATGTATGTTTGTATAAGTTCATGCCATTTATATATCTATGTTTATGTATTATGAATGTACATATATACATATGTATGTCCAAAGCGTGTATGACACAAAGTGCCGTCTTCCACTATGCATATAGAAGTACGATACAGATACGGTGACCATCCGTTCTGTTTTTTGCAGGACCGTACTGTTTTTCAAAGGTCGGTCCTGCGTAGTTTTCCAAACCTGAAAAACCTGAAAATGTACTGCTTTTTTCCAAGTGTCCTGCATTTGTCCCGCATTTTATCCGTTATTTTAAAATTATCGGACAATGGATGGATTTTTTTCAAAAAAGAAGGGTATTGATGTGCCTCTTACCAAAATATATAACTACAGGCGACCATTTGCATTTTGTGTTCAAAGTCGAAAAAAGTGAGATTTTCAATCAAATACGCAGTTTTATTTGATTATTTTTTTCATTATTTTAAAAATTCGATAAAGAAGATATATCATTACAGTAAATTTTGAGCCAAAGATAATGAAAATCGGATCAGAAATGTAAATGCAATGAAGTGCAATCTGCACAAATTATATATCTTTGTAAAGGGCACATAAATACCTTTGTAACTCGTCGTTTACGTCGATTCATGACATCGATTTTTGACAAATAACTGCGAAAAGTACAAAAAAACAAAAAAAGGGTATTGTTTTCGTTTTGAACGACTCAAAATTTGCCCATAAAATAATCTTTTAAAGATTTTCACTTTTCGTGTAAGCTATTGTAATTATAATATGTTTTACTATACCTTTATAAATATTCATGTAAAAAAAGATTAATATCGATGAAGAAAACGTGATTCGTTTTTAAAGTTTAAAATGTATTAAGAATTTATAATCATAAATACTCTTTTAATATTTTTATACTACGTAAATATATGTAGGCATATTTTTGAAAAATTGTCCTTCATTTTGAATCCATATTTATGGTCACCGTAGATATAGATGCACTTTAATGCTTTAGCTTGGCAGAAGCTTGAAGCTCCTGCACGCTCCTACGCTTGTCTTCTTCCGTGTTGCTCAACAGCAATCAGTTAGTTTATGTCACAAACTAGCGGCAGTTGCTCCCTTTGTTTTGCTCGTATTTGCATTGGGACATACCCATAAATAAAACAATTGCATATATAGCCGTGTTTTATTTGTCCAGAAATTTAAGCTATTAGCTTATTTTGTATATAGGACTTACCCAACATAATTATATTGGCTTATGAAAAGCTATCTTGGCTTGTATATTGAACAAGAGGCATTGCCATTCAGCATCAGAAATTTTCTCCTTCAGCCAATCAGAAAGAAGCAAAAACTTACTTTGACACTATTTGCAGTCAAACAACTGTCAAAATTAGGCTAACATAGGAAATAAGCTAATTTCGTTTTATTTCACCAAGATTTAGGTATTTGCTTGTGATGGTTGAATAAAACATGCCTAATATTAATTTGTGAACTGTACAAATGCAAACACAAACGCACAGAGACATATGTACGTGCATACATGTGTGAATGCAACTTGGTATGTCACGAATATTTGAAGCATATTGCATAAATGCATAAACTAAACATTAACACATAGTACATAGATTTATATACATATATGCTTGTGCATACATAGATAATTGCACTTTGCCTGTATTTTGCATACATGCTGTAATTAGTTGCAAGCAATACTTGCTTGTTACTTTCTTAGCTTTGCAATTTCACTATTTGTATAGATATTTCGGGAATACAAAACTGCCCACATACATACATGTACACGGCTAGCTGTGCTTGCTGGTGTGTTGTGCTTGTTGCATTTGCATTTGATATCATAAACTTAGGTGAATTGATGCATTTTCTTGCAAAATTTGAAGATGTTTACTCAGAGGTTGGACCATCAAAATTTATCCGAATTTACATTTACATTCATCCATTTGCATTGCTAGTTTACATTGTTATTGTATGTAGTTGTTGCTATTGTAATTTGCTTGATTGCAACTCTCGTAGATATTGTTATTGTAACAAAACATAACATTATTGCACTTACAATCACAATTACGAATACACATATACATATCTACATATACACAAATGTGCTGACTATATTGCATCTGTTTTGGCTTGACATGACAGATGTTTGATGACAAATAATTTTGTTGTGGTTGTTAAGTATTGGTGCTGTTGCTATTGCCTTCTGCGCATATGCCTATTTGGATTAATCAGTCAGGCAAATGTAAATTTGCTAAATTAGTGAGAAGCGAACATATCACTAAATTGATTACATATACACGGACATATATATGCATGTCTATATCGATACTTATAAGCACACATACATACAGTGACCTACACAATCGTTTACGTGGAGTTTAAGGATTTTCAAGTAATTTTGTTTTTTTTTGAAGTGAAACTTCTTTAGCGGCGGTTGGTTGGTTGGGAGTAAATTGGCGGAAATTGCACACGGAAATGGTGCAACGGAAATGGTTGGGGCTGAAACAAGTACTTCTTGTGTGTATGCATATGGTATGAATTTAACAAAAACTTTGCTAATAAAAGGTTAGAGGATAACACTTAGAAATAACAATACAAGAATGAAAGTAAAGGTGATTACGTACATAGGTAAAGAAAATTTTAAAGGCAAAGGTAAAAATAACAAGTAAGATAGTCTAAGTTCGGCGCAAGTATTAAATATATGTTTTTTCACCTTTCCGAAACCTTCCGCTAGATGGTAAGCCGGGTGTATCAATTTTGAGTAAATTAGCGTCCTTCAATTTCGAAATAT
>NW_023458560.1:59012115-59015430 GCF_013731165.1 Rhagoletis pomonella
CCAGGGCAGTATTATTTTTCCATTTCTTTTACCTTCTTTCCATTTAAATAATAACAATTTTCCAGGCGTTTAAAAATTTCTTACGCACTTACACTTTGGGAGTCAACCCCTTGTCTGTCGAGCGCTTGTCTGTTCATCCATTTGACTGCGTTGTCAGTCAGCCTTTCCACCTTACACCATTTCCATTAACACTACCAGCTACAGCCGTTTGCTTGTCTAATACTTTGCCTACCCGTCTGTTGCTCAGCCATGACCTTCTCATTTCAGTTGCTTTTTAATCTTATTAAAATTTTCATATTAATTAGCTTTGTCTTACAATTCTATGCTCCAACTGTGTTTCGTGTGTTGGTATGTATACGTTCTTGTAAATACTTGTTGTATGGATTTTCAGTTAAGTCTGCGACAAGCAAAGCATATCAATTACCTTTTTATGCCTCTCAACAGTTATGCACTAAGCGATATCGATGGCGCGTCTTTGGTTATGGTTGTATGTTTGGCAGTGTTGCGTAGGTGGGTGGGTGGCGTAAATGGAGCGTGTAAAATTCCAGAAAACAAATATTCCAGTTAACGGTTAATGTTTTGAACTTCAGGCTAATCCTTTTTAAGAATTCAAGTGTCATACCGAGGATAATTTTACAACAATGCATCGTAATTTTGTTTTACAGTGGCTTAAAGATTCCAATGCAGTAACTAATTTTTCACGAAATATCAAAAGAAAATTTCAGACAGCAATAGCAAAGCAAAAAAAAAGTTGGTAAAGATTTTAAATAAAATTTAAGGTATGAACTAACAGTAAACTGTATTTTGGGTTGTAGCAGAAGTGAATGAGTGTAGTTCTACAGGCAACACAATACAATCATTCACCTATCCGAGACGGACTCAGGTAGAATTTCTTTCCTATTGTCCGACCCCGTTAAGACCACATATTTTCTGGAAGAGAAATGTTTCATATTGTTAAGATATGGGGTTTTACTTTAAATGTCCTTCGCTTGGGCGGCTAATACCGGGAAATTTCGTGAGAATCATACAAAGTCTACTAACAAAATCTTCAATATCGGTATTGTATAAGCTATATCTTCTATACCACTGATTGTTCAGATACAAGTTTTTGGGATATAACTTCTTCATGTGGGCAGCTAAAACCATAAAGTTATGCTACCGGCTTACATATCGATCATACACAGCAGTGAATATCATTTAGATCGGTGCTTTATAAGGCGCATATTCCATACCACAAATTGTGCGGATATGTATGATTTGTTTTATATGTAAAACTCCACCATCCATGTAAGCGGTGGATATAAGAATTTTGTTAAGCTCCCAAACAACTTATTTCAAATGAAGTAATCGGTTGAAGTAAAATTTTCTGATGTCCATGAAAGACAGCATTGCCCTTAAGACCCGGTTCTGCAAGACTTAGACTTGACTTGACTTGAAAATGGTATACCTGACAAATGGGCAGCGCGTGTATGTAGTTGCCCAAAAAACTACTTCTCTCAGAAACTTGGAGAACTATAGATTTTTTATTTATAAATTAAGTTTCGAAGTGCAAAGAGAGCCGTGAGATAATCATGCTGCTATTTCATTTCTTAATAAAAGTCCTCCAATTCAGTTGTCTTCTTCTTCTCATATATATATATATGTATATATAAAACTATGTATGTATGTACATATGTATTCATTACCGCCCATAACTCGGGAATGGATTGTCCGATTTAAGCAGATTTTTTTCTAGTGGTGTTTGTATTTGCCAGAGCTGTGTAATGATTGAATCAATTGAGTGTGCATTCTCATTTTTTTCGTTTCAAAAATGTGATTGTTTGATTTAAAAAATTTAACAACCACTCTTGAGATTGGTTACAAATTGTAAACACAAAATATGTAGTGTGTTATGGAATGGTTGACACCCATTCACATAGAGAATGTGAATGTAAAAAGAGAACTCAATCATGTATGATTGGACGTTTATGGGAATGCAATCTGTCAATATCATTCAGTACTAATACTATTTGTTGTATCAGGGTTGAAATTTTTGTACTCAAAATGTGAAACCAGAAGATTGCCATCTCCCTCAAAATAAGTAAACAAATAAATATTTGGTGCTAAAATATTTTTCTAAGTGTTTGGCCGACTTCTGCTCAAACTTGAGGCATGAGTTCTGATTATATAAGAAGAGTTTTCAAGGCAGAAATATACTCGAAGGTTTGCCATTGCGTGCCGAAGGACGACTGCTATTTTGGGTTATGATCTGACCAGGTATTTAACCATGGTCCTATGGAGTGGAAGTACGCACATGTAATCACTCTGCTACGGCGGCCGCCGTAAGTACATGCTATACATATCGTCGTTTAAAGAACAAAACCGCGTATCAAGAAAATGCAAAACCGCGTAATTGCATAAATTATTTTCTATAGAGTAAAGTCACCCATATTTCAAAATGATTATTGATATAAAGATATTTATACTTGGCAACTCTTGGACTTTTCTTCATTTGTAACAAATGACAGATGTATACAAAATAAAAAAATAATTGTATTTTTCAAATTTAAAGCAAACGGGCGTTCTTTACAAAAAAATGTAGTTAGGGATCGAATTGCGCATATTTTTTTTACAATATCAAGTGCCCACAAGAAGTGTTAAACCCATAAATAGCTTAAAAAACGCTTTCGTAAATTCGAAACGAGAGTGAAGTGCAGTGTTCAATTGTGATCGAAATTGCAGGCAAAATTTGTGCGTATGTAATTAATGTTTTACTTATTTGAAGAAATGTTGCCCCTTGTCATTAAAAATAAGCAAACCAAGACCCCCGCGTCCCACTGGTTACATAATACTTGAATAGCCCCTTAATTAACATGTGTTTGTTTTGAGAACGCACGGCCAGTTAAACAGGCATGTCTGAATCGATTTCCTTCATCATTCTTAGCTTATTTTTATTGTTATGTGTTGCAAACAGACATTTTAGGAACTAAATGGGTTCTAATCTATGTACTCAAGCGCACTTATTTTTAACAGTTTCCAGTTTATGTAATATTAATCAAAAACAGATTTTATTTATTTTATGTATTATGTGATTTCTGGAAGCGTTGAATACAAAAAAGGGCTGTGACTGGGTTTATGTAATTTGAAATTGTGTTGATGATTATATGCAGTCATACTGTAAGCTTTCAAATTATGTATTTTTCTAAACCTGAAATTTTGAATTGTGCCGTTATTGCAGAGGACCATCGACATATGTTAGTGTTTAGCCGAGCTACTCCTCCGATTGTGGCATGCGCCTTGATGTTGTCGCACAAAAGGGAGGGACCTACAGTTTTA
>NW_023458560.1:59015530-59025489 GCF_013731165.1 Rhagoletis pomonella
CCAATTAAATTTGACATAACCATCAAAACAATCAATAAAATCAATGGATGATGCACGAGTTCAATACTTTCATGTTTTACTCTTCCTCTCCAACCATATTCCAACGCTTCCCACTGGCAATTATCATATTTGTTGCGCGAACAGACGCAGATTTGCTGATACGGCGATCTCGTTTTTCGCTTATGTATGAATAACTCCCTTGCCATACACCTCATTCGAGTACTTTAGCCATTTGGATGCTGTTAAGCTGTAGCTGTAGCTGTAGCTGTAGCAGTTGTCATTATTGTTTTTGTGAAGATTTGTAGTGTAGTTGTTCGGCAGTTACTCTTCTTCTTTTACTGCGGCTTCCCGGCTGCCTGCTGCCTGTTGTTGTTGGTTGAGCTGCTGCTGATCAGTACCATAAGATCTTGAAGATTTCTGCTGTTATGTACTCGTCTACATATCTACGCCATATCTGGCATTGCAGGCAGCTCCACCCGAGCGCGAATCCGTCGACGCAGTTGCCACCACCGGTGCTGGCTGGGATACAGCTGAGCTCACTTGACTCAAACAGAGTCGGAATTGCGCCTGCTGCACAACACCGTAGCCGTCGCCGTCGCATCCACCACCGCCAAGGAAGTCGTAAGTAAATTTTTCGTTGTCTCAGAAATTTAAATCAACGAAAAATTACACAGTTAACCAACTAGCCGAGCAGCTATAACAACAAAAACAATGGGGGGAGAAGAGAAAAAATTCGCAGAAGGAGTGTAGAAACTGCAGGACCTAGGACGAAGTGCAGGTGGTTGCAGGCGGCGCAGTCATCGGTAGGCGTTGGTTGTTTCCGTCGGTGGGATAAGCCGACGTCCCGTTCGCTCTTCGTCTGCTTAGGCACAGCAGACATACATACAAGTATATATATGTAGGTACGTATAACAGACAGCGTGTGTGTTTTTACGAATCACGGTTTCGTTGTTTCGCATGAATACATACTTAAATCTATAAATCGGCCAATTAAAATGCTTTGATATCGTGACAACATAACATTGGACATCGCCAGCAACATCTGCAGACATTGCCTAGCACAAGCATTTGAACAGCAACAACAACAACAACAATCACAACAATACCATTACCAATAATAACAACATCAACCACAAAAGCCAACGAATTGCAAGCTCTGTATCAGCGCAGAAGGAATTATAAATAAAATTATTACCCGAATGCGAGTAGGAAAACAACGATGCGAATTTTTGTGAATTTCTTCTGCTGGAGATGTTGCGGTCCGGAAGGCGTTGTGCGAGGGTGCTGTGTGCGATGATAGAAGGGGAAGTGCATATGGTGAATATGTGAATTAAATGGTTGTGAACATAAAAAACATTAAAAAAAATTTAAGAAAAATATATAAAATTAGAATATACGCGCGCAGCAAATACCCGCCGAAGTAGCTCTCGCTTACAGCAAATACAGAAATCTGTTTTCAGATCAGAAATTCTGTCACAGATTCCCCCGATCCAGTTTTTTTTTCAGCAGTTTTTATCGAAGGACGTATCTTCTTGCGACGAAGACTCCATCAGCCTGAAATTTAAGCTAACAAATCACTATAGTGCTTTCCAAGCAGAGGTAGCCCCATAAAGGAAGCAGCGGATTAGATGCTCACGAATGCAGTGTCAGTCAAGGATGTGGCCGTACATATATTTAGACAGCTGCTCTATAAAGCACATACAGATTGCAAGGCCATAGCGATGTTACAGACAACTCTGGGTCGATGACCCGGAAAGATTTGAAAGATCTTGGAGAGTTGTCATCGGGTAAGGAGAGAATATGCGCACTCCATTGGCCTAATTTGTTGTGATGCTGGAAATACGGGCGTCTAGTCAATTCAGCAGCTCCAGCTGAATGATTATTGAAAGTCTTGCAATTCAAGCGGACATGGATTGGTGACAGTCGTATCTCTTCTAAATGCAATTGTAATCCGTGCGGTAAGGCTCAGTATCACCTCAAGCCCCTAATGCACCAGCCAGAAGAAAAACATGTGCAACACCTTTTAAGCCACTCTTCCCCTCAATAGAGCTCTTTGATACCGTAAGCAGTTGTTACTCCACAATGAGCCTATATTGGTCTACTTGTGGCGAGGTATTTTACATACTCAACATAGCCTTTATTAGTTGAACGTAGAGACAGTTATTGAAGTCGTAACATTCGAGAAGAATTGTTTTTCAGTTCTTTTACACAATTGTTTTCGAACTTGTTTTCTGGAAATAATTTTCTTAGTGACCCTGTTAAAAAATATCACAGAAGATATATGGAATTAGCTAGATTGTTTAACTATCTTGAATAACTCAGTGAGAGGGGAGACAAGGATGTTTGCATGTAGTTATGTAAAAACAAATTTATTCGAACAAAAACAAAGTGGGCACTGCGACCAACGTGGTACCCACGTTTTTCGAGAGCGTCAGCTCTTTCGATGACATTAAACCCCTCATGGTCCGATACCCACAAAAAGTGACCCTGTTAAGCGTGCTTAACAAGTTTAATAAAGTTTTGCAGTTATCCGCCGGGCTCAGTATTGCCATCCTCGAGCATGTGTTCATCACATACCAAACTCTGCAAATGTTCCTTTCAGGAATTATTACCTTTTGTCCGTGGGTTGAACGGGATCCTCGAAGAATGATTTTAAACTATCAAGCGCCCTTGAAGGTCTGGACTTCTCATCCTCACTAAGTTGCTGAGACACAAAGCTGGTATATCTGTGGGGATCCTCAGTGCTTTCGTGGGCAGGTGGGCATGGCGCCTGCAATGGATACACAGACTAATCGATGATTGACTTTTGACTTCCAGGATAGTATTTAATACGTATTAATAGGTTTTCTCACTGTATTCAATGACCAAATCGTCAAAATTTCTCTGAGTTACCTTTAATGGTCTGCTCTCCTTCTTGGCGCATACAAGCGCAATTGTCAATAGAGTGAAGAACCGCAACAAGGTCCTCAAGTCGCTAGCCGGCAGCTCCTGGGGAAAAGGCAAGGAAACATTGCTGGAAACATATAAGGCAATTGACCGTCCAGTTCTATACTATGCAGCGCCCGTGGGGTCGAAATGTACTAGTAGGACGAAGGTAGAGCCCTGCCAAACACGGCATTGCCGTCAGCCACCAAATGTTCCCCGTCAGAGAGCAAGGCAAAATGCTCTTTAAGCAATTCCTAGTAGGGTGTCAAAAACATGGGCACCGGAACACACACCTACTTGAAGCGGAGCCCTCGCCAAGGCACGTCAGAAGGCATCTAACGGATGAAGTCCAGAGGTTCATAATACAACCTCTGGATCCGACAGCATACCGCCGGGCTATAAACGTCATTCACAGGAAGTCAGTATTGACTTACGCTGACTCTCGACCTGTGAATGCCATTTGGGAACACAACCACATGAAGAGGACGAGACAGAGCTTCGTCTGCCTCGAGAGACTCACACCACCATAACCCAACTTCCGTCTGGCTACTTCCTATCTGAGCAGATTAGATGCAGATATGCCCAACCGGCGTCCGGCATGCGGAGTCACCCCATGCCTCGAGACATCTCTTCGCTAGCCCCCAAAATCAAACTCAACTAACATCCCTATAAATATGGACAAACCCAGTTGGAGTTGCGCACTTCCTGGGAGTCCCATTATTTCAGCTTGACGACAACGATTAGGGACAAGCCGACATAGGCAGGGCAGATTAGTCGCTATAAGAACAACAATAACAACCATAACGTCAGTTTCCAGATTACCCCCCATGCTTTACCATAAAGCCTCTTACAGCCTTTCTAACAGCTAAGAGTTGTGACTTCCAGTTAAGCCTTTTTTCAGCGTTATCCCTGAACACGTCACCTGTTGCGATAACTCAATCTCCGAAATTTCCAGTGAGGTTAATCCTTCTTTTGGTTAAAGGGGCGGTGGTGGACTTTGATGGGGTTATTGACAGCGCATTTTCAGAGCCGGCTCAGTCAGGTTTAACGCAGTCTAGATACAAAGCTGTCTTCATTGCAACCCATACCGTGTGCAGATGAGTAGCTTTTGTCTTCTCAGCTTCCATGCAGTTAATACGTAAGAAATATGAGGCTGATGTGTCAAAGAACGCGCATAGAGCTATCTCTTTATACAGCACTGCCTTTTCAATTACCTCAGTCAGATACAGTATTGCAGTAATAATAGTAGATTTCCCTTATTGATAATCATGTTGACTTTCACACAAAGGTATGTACATATATGATTCAAGTAATAATTATCTTATTTTATCAGATTTCAAAAATGTATCCCATCTGAAAGTTATGTACCAGTTCACCAAACCAGAAAAAATTTACCAGAAATGCCACATTTCGGCCAAAACTGCAACCCTGGTCTCAACTAAGAGTAAACAATTTGTGCAAAAATTTCTCCAAGTGCATCTAGCCGCTCACTCACTTCTACACTAATTATAATCACGACTCTTTGTCGCCATCAATTTCTGGAGTCAGTGTCATCCGAAATGTGCATATGCAAATGGGCTAGCGCCACCCAATCGCAGTGGGAATCAAGATTCAAAAGCCATAAGCAAAAGTGAATAAACGCCCAAGCATATGCATACGAGTATGTATATATATATGCATAAATATGTATCCATACCTACATGCGCCTGGTAATTTTATTGCTAGATATGTGAAGAGTTCCATACCTAAAAAAGCGTAAGGCAGCAAGAATAAGCTCAGCATTTGGGTAATCAATGAGCAGCCAGCATTCAGCGCTGGCAGCTATGCTGGATGTGCAGGACCTCCATGGCGCACACCTACAACGTTCCACCTGAACAGGCTGTGCAAGCGCGCGCGACAGAAGCGTTGGTGGATGTGCAGCTAGAGGCGCTTGCGAAGGTGCTGCTGAGTTTAAAGGGTTTAAGGGAGTGAACTATTTTAACGGCTGGGAAAAGCGACTACACTTTTTTTTGTTGCTTTTATATTTTAGAAGTAAATAGTGGAAAGGTACAGACAGCTGCGCAAGCATTGAAATAATTATTTGCGATTTGTTGTTGTTCGATTAGTTTATTTGGTTTTAAATTTGTCCGCTTTTTTTCATAGTTCCCGCCAATATGTCGATGGCGGCAGCATTTTGTGCACACAAGAAATGCTGAGTGTACTTTTGTACCTACAACTTTTTAGTTGCCGGCCTTTTGCTGCTGCCGGCGAATTGAAAAACCGTTCGCCTATTTGTCGTTGTTTCATTGTTGTTGTTGTTGTTGCTATTGTTATTCGGCTGTTAGCTTGTTAATGTGGCGCTTAAGTTGGTTGCGTTTACAACGCATTGCCGCCGCATTGAGTCGGTAGCGAATGGTATTTTTGCTCGTCGATTGTTGTCGCGCGTAATCATTGCAACAAAATGTTGTTAACGTCCAAATGCCAACATGTTGGTGGCGCAGCCACTTTACACTAACGCCACACCACGCCATGCAACGCCAGCGCAAGTTTGCTAGTTCACTGGCTGGCAGGTTAGTAGGCAGCTAGGGCGGACACTGTGAGCTTTAGGACACCACATGAATTTTCTTTAACCTAGCGACATCAACGGCAACGACAAAGGCAGTGGCATTGGCCCTGGCGATGTGATGCCAACCCACCCCAGCGATGAGACGATACATGCTGCGCAGTGTTTTCATTTTGTGAAAAATGTGATGAGAATTATAAATTGTAATTCTGCTAATTAACGAAAGATAAAAGATCTCAATGTTTCACAACTTTCAACTGCCCAAGACTTATACTAAGACAATTACTACTATGCGGCAAAACACAGTTCTAGTTCGTAAACTTATGTTAGGTTAGGTTAAGCGGACAGCTCAGAAATCAGTTCACTCGGAGGTCACAAACTCCCTTTGCGATGCCCAGGGGATATCCCATGCCTATCCCTACATGTCTTTGAACCATTCAACGAATTCTGTTTCCTCCTCATCTTTAAAGCTTTTGCAAAAATCGTTATACGGTGTTCCGAAGCTTCCGTCCAGGTGGCCAATGGTCCCGTTAGTATTCCTCTGAGAAGTCTAACGTTTGGCTTTGAAAGCCTTAATGAACTAAGTGTTTTTCATTCGTCAAGCCGTTGCCAGAGCTAGCGCGATACCGCGCATGTGTGTAGATAATTCCATCTGATGTTGGTGGCTGCCCTGGTCACTCACTCAACTTCTTTAGATAGAAATCGCAGGGGAGGTTTCATGATTTGGGTCGCTTCCCCAAGCCTTATCTCAGATTGCTTTCTAGCACATTTGTTCGCTCCCTCCTTGCCCGCGACCCAGTAAATATTGAGTATGTGTAGGGATCTTCGGCAAACCTTCACTCATATCGAGTTAGTCGTTGGCGATCCTAAGGCTTTGATGGAAGGTTGACTGTCAACCACGAAGGCAAGTTTAGATGGAGATAGGTCGATCTTTTTCCACCGCTTTGCCGCCATGTCGATTGCATATATATCAGCCTGAAAAACACTGTAGTGGTCTGGGAGTATATAGGACTCTCTTAGAGATGACTCCTGCGAGAAGAGGCCTGATTTTGTTTTGTAATTTTAACGGGTTATCTTCAAGATTTCGTCGTAGAGAGTGAGTATAGGATTTCAGATATTCGTATAGTAAAAAGGCTAAGTTTAACCAAAAGCCTCAAGAATACCACGTATCACAATTGGTTAGTAGTTTTTTTGATTTAACCCTTTGTTTGGAACTTGGCGTGTTGGTGACGGGAAAAGGTTCCCTGGCAGGCCCTCTTCTTACAATTAAGAATAATTCCTACAATCCTAAATCCTCGGCCTTTTCTAGGAGTTATTCAAGAAAAGGTTCAGTTCGCCAAGGCTGACCAGGAACGAAAGTGAGCTGAAGAGGATGAACAATTGCATCTCTAAACTCCTTACGAGCAAAGTTCCTTTTATCTTATAAGAAGCTGTTTTGCTAATAAGAAACTATTTACTGGCATCACTTGTCTTCAAGTTACAAACATTCGTATAACTCGGGTTAAGATGTGCAGGAGATGGGCAACGAATGATGAGACTTTGGAGCACATCCTCTGTGAATTAACAGTTTTTATAAAGCTGCGCTCGTTGCTGTGCATAGATTAGCTAAAACAGAGTCAAGAAAGAGTTTGCCCAGAAAACTGCAATGGTTTTCAACGCTGTCTATAAACTCAGCATTAGCTATGTTATCTAGTCGTAGCTTTTCTGATAAAGTATGGACTTTTATGGTCTCTGTGAAGCCACGCATAGGTTTCTACATCCAGAGGGAAGCCAAATCAAAGAACACCTCCATGTGGGAATCAAATCCTGAATATTCTGTTTTCTGTTCCTTCATTTACAGGGATTACAACGATGTAATGCATATCTCATATAATCTCTCGGGCATTCCCTTGTTGAAGATGTCTACGCCAGCGAAATCAACTCTTTAACATCCCTGCAGTACGCGGGAGCGACTACAGGACTGATGAATCGGTAGCTACCTGGTAAACTCCGTCAATTACGGACCGACTACTTGCAGTGTATTTCAGCGATTACTTTTACAAGGCAATGTCCCAGGCGGTAGTCACCACAGGCTCTCTCTGCACTACCGGAAGTTACTAAAGTAGTCACGTGATTTATGGGCGCCCTCTGTCGTAGTTTTTCGCTATTCTACTTCCGACTGGTTCGACTCTGCACTACCATGTGCACTACCACGGGTTAATAAAGTAGCTACTTACCTAGGAGTGGGTGCAGTAGCGGTTCAAAATTAGCGATTGACTCCAGCAGTACTGGAGGGATACTACTCTACCAGAAGAAAAATATCTTTATCTAAAGAAACTTTCCAAGCAGTTGATATTATATAAAACAGTAAAAGTATGCGTAGTGAGTAGACACACACTCGGTTTCGCTGCAATAAAATAAAGTTTATATACATATAACCGTCACTTTAATTATTGAACTTCGTGGCAGAACTGTGTAATGATTGAATCAATTGAGTGTGCATTCTCATTTTTTTCGTTTCAAAATGTGATTGTTTGATTTAAAAAATTTAACAACCACTCTTGAGATTGGTTACAAATTTTAAACACAAAATATGTAGTGTGTTATGGAATGGTTGACACCCATTCACATAAAGAATGTGAATGCAAAAAAAAAACTCAATCATGTATGATTGGACGTTTATGGGAATGCAATCTGTCATTATCATTCAGTAATAATACTATTTGTTGTATCAGGGTTGAAATTTTTGTACTCAAAATGTGAAACCAGAAGATTGCCATCTCCCTTAAAATAAGTAAACAAATAAATATTTTGTGCTAAAATATTTTTCTAAGTGGCCTGACTTCTGCTCAAACTTGAGGCATGAGTTCTGATTATATAAGAAGAGTTTTCAAGGCAGAAATATACTCGAAGGTTTGCCATTGCGTGCCGAAGGACGACTGCTATTTTGGGTTATGATCTAACCAGGTATTTAACCATGCTCCTATGGAGTGGAAGTGTGCACATGTAATCACTCTGCTACGGCGGCCGCCGTAAGTACATGCTATACATATCGTCGTTTACAGTACAAAACGGCGTATCAAGAAAATGCAAAACCGCGTAATTGCATAAATTATTTTCTATAGAGTAAAGTCACCCATATTTCAAAATGGTTATCTTTTCTATAAAACAAACGTATTTCTGGCTAGTATATTTCAGGACGAATGGATACGAATTGAGCCAAGAGCTTTTGTGAGCAAATCAAATTTTTGGCAGCCAATGTCAGTCACACGGTTTTGCATGAATGACGATACGCGGTTTTGTACTTTAAACGACGATATATATGTACACATATTAGATTATTTATTCTCAAAATGCATGAAAACTATAGTATGCTTGCAAACAATTAATAACATTTTGTGATAAACAGTTTTACAAATGTATTTGCGCTTCAAATTTGTATTTTAATAAAGTATTAATTAAATAAATTATTATTGTAAATTATTATTTTAATAAATAGATATAAAGATATTTATACTTGGCAACTCTTGGACTTTTCTTCATTTGTAACAAATGACAGATGTAAACAAAATAAAAAAACAATTGTATTTTTACAAATTTAAAGCAAACGGGCGTTCTTTACAAAAAAATGTAGTTAGGGATCGATTTGCGCATATTTTTTTTACAATATAAAGTGCCCACAAGAAGTGTTAAACCACTAAATAGCTTAAAAAATGCTTTCAAAAATTCGAAACGAGAGTGAAGTGCAGTGTTCAATTGTGATCGAAATTGCAGGCAAAATTTGTGCGTGTGTAATTAATGTTTTACTTATTTGAAGAAATGTTGCCCGTTGTTATTAAAAATAAGCAAACCAAGACCCCCGCTTTCCACTGGTGGTTACATAATACTTGAATAGCTCCTTAATTAACATGTGTTTGTTTTGAGCACGCACGGCCAGTTAAACAGGCATGTCTGAATCGATTTCCTTCATCATTCTTAGCAATTTGATGTGCATTTTTATTGTTATGTGTTGCAAACAGACACTTTAGGAACTAAATAGCTTCTAAAATCTCTGTACACAAGCGCACTTATTTTTAACAGTTTCCAGTTTATGTAATATTAATCAAAACAGCTTTTATTTATTTTATGTATTATGGGATTTCTGGAAGCGTCGAATACAAAAAAGGGCTGTGACAGGGTTTATGTAATTTGAAATTGTATTGATGATTACTAATAATAATAGAAAGGCGCTTACATATCGACACAACTAAAAATTTCATATATTTCAGTAGAGCCAATTAAAGATTTTTTGTTTCGTAATTTAGCAATAATATGTCTTGGAACGTAATTATTCCGGATTATATGCAGTCATACTGTAAGTTTTCAAATGATGTATTTTTCTAAACCTGAAATTTTGAATTGTGCCGTTATTGCAGAGGACCATCGACATATGTTAGTGTTTGGCCGAGCTACTCCTCCGATTGTGACATGCGCCTTGATGTTGTCGCACAAAAGGGAGGGACCTACAGTTTTA
>NW_023458560.1:59025589-59030124 GCF_013731165.1 Rhagoletis pomonella
TCGAGTCCAAAGGAGTCGGTTACAAACATACATACATACAGGTGAAGGTAATAAAAGGGTGTTAAAAAGGGCCAACATTCTTTTATTTGACAGTTTTGTGACGTTGATTTTTGGCTTGTTTGGCTTTGTTGTTATTTGCAATGCTTTAAAAGTTTTTTCTTTTGACAGCCAGCAAGTTATTTTTTTTTTTACTTTACCGCTAGGTGTTGACGACGGCTTACGAAAAAGAAAATATGGTTCATAAATGGCCCCAAATTGTGACAATGACTTGTTACAATTTTCGAGTTATTTCTGTCTTTCAAGCGAGCTATCTTTTTTGTGATTCATTTTGCGCTTTTATTGTTGGCTACTCTCTTCTGAAGGAATCGCTGACATTCCACTTTGATGCCAAATTGCTGATAATAAGCGGTGAAATGTTGGTTAGCTGTACCCGTTTTTGTAGCTATATAATTTCGGATGATGCAGTCGCATTTGAGGGTAATCTTTGAAAAAAGCTGGCAGTTTGGAAAGAGAATTACAAAAAATACGTATCGATTTGAATTGTTTTTTCTTTTATGGCTGCTGCTACTTCCGCCTATACTCTGGCCTGCGCACCACACGCGAGTGGACAACAAAGCCAAGGTAGACCTCATACCTCTCTTATTCCGCGTTTCGCGACCAGCCTCCCAAGGCATGCGAAACTCCTACAACTGAACTGTAACGAACTCAGGAGCAAGATTGAAGAGACAGCAGCGATCCAAGAAACGAAGTTGCACAGCAACACAAAATTGTCGAGTACAAAGTGCTCCGTAAAGATCGCGAGCGAGATAATGGTGGAGGATTAGCGTTAATCCAGCTGTCCGGTCAGGCGATGTCGAGCTGAAAATATTTAACGTATATATACCCGATGTAACCAGCTGCCCGGCAGGATATTACCCTGACATAGAAGCGCTGCTAAGGGGTGAAAACCGAATGGTAGTAGGCGACCTTAACGCACACCACGATCTTTGGCAAATGATCTTATGGGATACTTATTGGCTGAGCAGATAGGCGTTTCGACATTCTGCACCATGAACGACAACGACCCCACAAGGATTCAAATTAGCCACTCTCAGTTGGTAAACCCAAACGCTGATATAAAAGATTTTAAAAATTCATAATTTTCAAATAGATGCACACTTATTCTTTAGCTAATCCATCATACAGACATTAGTCAGTCACTTCCACAGCGTATCGCCAGTCGCATACAAATCCATTATTAAGATTAAAGTGTTCAACAGCACTTAAGCTCAACATTCGCACCACATCCGCAGTTGATTTTTAAACACGAATTTCAAAAGTGGATAATCGCTGTAGTATTTCGAATATCAACGACAAAAAAAAATCACAAATTGCAAAAAGGTGCGCGAAATAAATTTTATAATTCATCTGCTCATCGATCGCACGGCAGTCACGCACACACAAACAACGGCGACATGCGACCAGTGAACAACGAACGGGGCGCATCTACTGGCGGATTATGCGGATGCTCGCGCATTTTTCTCCCAGAATTGTACTGTCCCCTCGATATTAATTTGGTCAATTTATATTTTATTTGGAATTTTTAAATTGGCAACTTTTGTCAAACTGAACAGATAAATATATTGGTTTGCTTTTTTTATTTAGGTACATCTGCATAAGTGACAGTGTCTCTTTTTGTTTGTGTATTTGTCTTTTTGTTCGTGTGACCAATGAATTGTTTTCAAAAGCAGTCATACATAGCAGCAGCAACATATCGCATTTCCTCATCGCCAAAAGAACTTACTCTGCATCGGCTGTTTTATCTTATTTTTATTATGCTTCACTTCTTACCGCGATTTAAAAAAAATCCCAAACAATTCGACAAAGTTTTGCATACTTTTTTCTTGCGCGAATTTCAAGAAGATCGCAGTTTTTTTTTTGATACAATTTTTTGTTTTATCTTATATAGTTTTTTGTTTGTTTACTCCATCTCCTTCATTGCATTTACTCTCATTGATTCCATGCACTTGATTTCCTGTCTGTCGCTTCATATTTAGTCTGAAAATTTTACTCATAAAATAGTAGATTTTTTCTTTAGAAATAATTATTTGACCATTTATTAAATTTTACTATGAAAATCATTCGCAGCAGCTAGTCTTACACAAAACCATTATCTCCATTAAGTATAGAGAAAGTGAGGCTCAAGACCAAGATGTCGTAAATTAGTAGAAGATCCGACAAGGGCACGACCTCCACCCATCTGTTTAATGTTGCATGAAATTTAACGTGTTAGGAAATATTTCGGGAGTCGGTTGGCTGCAAAAGTCCTGGCCAGGATATTTTTAATTGAATGTTCAAAAATAATATTTTTTTTTTAATTTAGCACTCATTTGTTTAGTGAACCAATTACATATATGCCAAACGAAAACATAAATCCTATAGAATGTGTTAAACAGAGGAGTGGAAGTTACTGGTATTATCTACCGGTTCATACCTGGCAGCCCGATGGGTAGGTCAGCAAAAAAATTGACAACCCAACGTTTTCACATTCTATAGGCTTAATACAAACAAATGAGTAAAAATTAAATAAAATAATAATAACAATTTTTGAATATTTAATAAAAAAATATCCTGGCGAGTATTTCTCCAGCCAACATACATACATATGTACATACATACATGTGCTTTTGCTTAAGGTTATATTTTTTGTCTTTCTTCTATCTTGATCCCTACCTCTACCACTGTCCGTTCTAAATACATAACAAGTAATTTTTAGCAAAAAAAAACCGACTTCAACTCCCATATAAAAAAATATATATATATGTATATCTCATGATCCACAGATCGGATCTCAACCAGATTAGTATGGGACCACCTCAGCGACACTACCTTTCCGATGCAAAAATTATCGAAATGGGTTGACGTGGTCCAAAGTTATGCGGTAACATACATAAACAAAAATATAAAAAAAATATATATATATATTCCGACGAACTGATAACCTCCTCCCCTTTTTGGAAGTCGGTTAATAATCGATAACAAAATCGGTAAAAATATCGATAACAAAATAGATAACAATATCGATAACAAAGTGTTTAAAAATATCGACAGTAAATTCGATGAAAAATATCGTTAGCAAAATCGATAACAATATCGATAATAAATTCGTTAAACCTATTGATTACAAAATCGATAAAAATATCGATAACAACATCTATAAAAATATCGATAACAAAATCGATAAAAATATCAATTATTATATCGAAGAGTTCCGAAAATATCGATATTAAAATCGATAACAAAACCGATAAAAATATCGATAACAAAACCGATCAAAATTACGATTTCACGGAGTCGTTGATTGTCAGAGCGCGCACGAGTAGAAGCTCTCCCTGCTTGTCACTGCACTAAAATGATTTTGAAAAACAATAACAATAAAGCTACTCTTCGGGTTTTCGTGACAATTTCAAATTGCAACGAGACAAAAAGAGTGAAGTGATTGCCCGACGCAGATTGCTAAACTCCTGAAAGACAAAACACAAAATACAACAAGTAATTTTTAGCAAAAAAAAAACCGACTTAAAAAAAATATATATATATCTATATATTTCATGATTCAATGATCGGATCTAAACAAAATTAGTATGGTACCACCTCTGAGACACTACCTTTCCGCTGTAAAAAGAATTATTGAAATCGGTTGACGTGGTGCAAAGTTATGCGGAAACATACACAAAAAAAAAAAACACAAGTAAGAAAGTCTAAGTTCGGGCGGAGCCAAACATTAAATACCCGGCGCAAGTATTAAATATATGTTTTCCACCTTTCCGAAACCTTCCGCTAGATAGTAAGCCGGGGTGTATCAATTTTAAGTAAATTAGCGTCCTTAAATTTCGAAATATTGAAATTTCAAGCATATCTGAAATTTACCGTTATATGAAAAGCGGCCTCAATTTTAGTCCGATTTCAACAATTTTCAACGGTTTGCTTTTATGTGGCAAGCACAATAACCATACCGAGCTTGGTACAAATTGCTAGAACGGTTAGCGAGATACATATATGTGATCACAAGGTGGCGGTGCTACGCCCATTTTCCAAAATTTTATCGTAAACGTATTTCTTGGTAAAGAATTGTTGCAATCATCAATTTTGAATAAATTAGCTTCAATATTTACTGATTTATCGAAGATTTTGTATTTCTCGAAATTACCGTTATATGGGATGTGGGCGTGGTTATTGTCCGATTTTAGAAATTTTCGGCCAGTTGGTGTGCTGTACCAGGACCAACACCTGTGCCAAGTTTGGAAGAAATTGGTGTAGCGGTTACCAAGATATACACATGTAACCATAAGTGGGCGTGGCTACGCCCATTTGCCAAAATTTTATAATTTTCTTATTTTTCGTCTAAAACTCATTGCAAATATCAATTTTGAGTGAATTATCTTCAGTAGTTACTAAAATATCGCAGTTTTCGTTTTTCTGAAAATTACCGTTATATGGGAGGTAGGCGTGGTTATTGTCCGATTTTTAAAATTTTCAGCCATTTAGTATGCTGT
>NW_023458560.1:59030224-59032549 GCF_013731165.1 Rhagoletis pomonella
ATCGAACAGTTTTTTTTTTGTTTTTTAGAAGAAGGAAATTTAAATCTTAACACCAACGTATTTTAGTATGTTTCCCAATTCAGAGTGTCGTTCAGCTTCGGTTTCGAACCAATTGCATACAATTTACCCAATAACCTTTCACCTGCCACAAAAGAAAAATTGCAGTGGCATCAAAAAATTTTAATTAACATTTTGTGCCACATTACAACTTACATAAAAACATGGACATACCTACATACATATACTCATATGTATCTACATAAGTATATTCATAAACTCATTTGCCAACATACAAATTTTCAAGTGTTACCATAAGCCAGTCTTGTGTCAACTTATTACGGCCACAATTATCGCCATTAATAAATCTTAAACAAGAAAAAAAAACATGAAAGCGCACGCGTGCTTACACATTTTACAGTACGCGCTTGAAAGACATGAAAATTTGTTTATTATTAATAAAAAGCGACAACAAAAACTAATCGCTTATACGCAGACTCATTAACGCATGCGCCTGTATGGTCGGTCGGCTGTCCGCCCAACTCGCCAGAAGTGGGCAATTTAGTGGGCCGCGCCACGTCTTGGAGGCAGTCATTCACCGCTACTTCTTCTTCTTTTTCTTCTCAGCTATCCGAGGCGGCGATCAGTGACAAACAAACATGACTTCCGTTTGTAAACGAGCGCGCGAGCGATGTCCAGTGGCTGATTGGAGACATGTAAAATTTATATACAAAATTGGAGAATGGAAAAAAAGAAATTATTTAAATTTTAAATTACAAAAAAATGTTGGTAACATACATACAAGCAAGAAAACAGAGGCTTTGTTAAAAAGCTACATAAATTTTAATCAAAAGTTCATCAACAATGGTGTTTACATATGTTGTAAGTATGTTTACATACATACTAATACATATATGGGTATGCGCGAGTATAAATGTGCCGTGTGTTAGGGTGGTCCTTAAAAATATCAACATCATGGGGCACCTATTTATTTTGTTCTAAGCACAAAATAAAGACATCGATGAAAATATCAAAATTTGAAAACAAAATTTTGGCGTCGCTACCAGAATTAAAAAAAAAAAAAATTCTTTTAAAAATCACAAAAATTTTACAAAATTTTGCCTTCAAATATGATAAATTTGACATATTATTGAAACTTTGCCATATAAATTTATAAACTCGCTAAGCTATAGCTGGTCAAAATCAAAAATTTGCGGAATTTTTGCGAATGGAAGAAATTATTTTTTTCAAAATCTAGCGCAGCAACTATTAGTTTTTTAGTAAAGTCAGACTTTACTTCCAAGGACCAAAAATCGATTGATGATAGTCATTTGAAGCGAACTTTTCTTTCTTTTTTTAATTAGTTAATTTTTACTTTTTTAATTTCATTTCTAGACTTCATTGTTTGGGGATGAAAAGTGCATATTTTCTGGATTCTAGGCTAATTGTCCTAATTTGATCGAGTGCAAGAAAACATACCGTTCACGTAACATACCGAAGTTTCGCTAACTTTCTTAATATCCTCAGGAAAATATATATATTTTTAAGTCTCATTTAATTTAATTTTTCTTTTTTCAATTAAATTTTTTCATAAAACTTTTGGATACAGATAGTTTTTTGTTTTTTAATTTAGAAAAAAAACGTTCGTTTAATTTCATTAAATTTTTAGGAATTCATTTTATTTTTTTTTATGTCTATAAATAACATTTTTTGTTTGTTAATTTTTTTCTTTTACTTTCTAAATTATATTATTTTAAAAATAAAAATATTATCTTTAATTGCAATTAATTTTTACGAAGTTATTTTGTTTGCTTTAAATAAATTTTCTTGTAATTTTTAAATTTTTTGCTTAAAAAAAAACATATTTGTTTATAACATTAATTTTTTGAAACTTATTTCTTATTAATCTTTTTTTTAATATTCTTTAATTATTTTTTTATTGCTTTAAAAATAAAAATAAACACATTTTTTTAATTTCATTTAATATTTAGAGAGTTGGGCTACAGCAATCCGTTCTTCCGACTATATTTTGCATTAGAGTCGATGTATGTATGCACCTAGCAATTTATCATTCATCAGTCCATTTTTTCCTGCAGGGAACTTTTAGAAGCACTGAATAAATATGTGATTAAAATTATTCGATAACATCTCAAAATGCTGCTAAAGTCGCAGACAAAAAAACTCTACGCATTAAAGCCAACCAACAAATTTATGCAAATAACTTCTTAAAGCCGAAGCGCTCTAACTGAACCATCATTTTATATTCAAGCTTTTGCGATAGTAATAAAGTATGTGGTAGTCATGTAAAGCGGTAATAACGACAACATA
>NW_023458560.1:59032649-59036988 GCF_013731165.1 Rhagoletis pomonella
TATGTTGTCGTTATTACCGCTTTACATGACTACCACATACTTTATTATTATCGCAAAAGCTTGAATATAAAATGATGCTTCAGTTAGAGCGCTTCGGCTTTAAGAAGTTATTTGCATAAATTTGTTGGTTGGCTTTAATGCGTAGAGTGTTGGCAGCGACTTTAGCAGCATTTTGAGATGTTATCGAATAATTTTAATCACATATTTATTCAGTGCTTCTAAAAGTTCCCTGCAGGAAAAAATGGACTGATGAATGATAAATTGCTAGGTGCATACATCGACTCTAATGCAGAATTTAGTCGGAAGAACGGATTCCTGTAGACCAAAATTTACGTGTACCGAATCCACAGGAAGCGGAACGCCACCATATGAGTCGACTTATGGGAGGAATTAGAGATTAGAGCAATTCAGGCAACTCTCCTTCAACTGACCACATTCTTTCGAAAGGCAAAAGTTCTTTCGTAAGACAATTGTAAATTATGGCAACTATCTTGAAAGGTCGTATGTGTATTTCAAAAAACTAATTCACCGATTTGGTAACGAGGAGGTTTTAGCGTTTTTCTGTTTGTCATTTAGCAATTCTCTAAAAATTAAATGAGATTAAAAAGTATTTATTTTTCTATTTAAAGCAGTAAAAAATAATTAAGGAAGATTAAAAAAAAATATAAAAAAATAATAAAATAAGTTCTAAAAAATAAATGTTGTAAAAAAGTATGTTTTTTTAAGCAAAAAATTTAAAAATTACAAGAAAATTTATTTAAAACAAACAAAATAACTTCCTAAAAATTAATTGCAATTAAAGAGAATATTTTTATTTTTAAAATAATATAATTTAGAAAGTAAAAGAAAAAAATTAATAAACAAAAAAAGTTATTTATAGACATAAAAAAGTAAAATAAATTACTAAAAATTTAATGAAATTAAACAAATGTTTTTTTTTCTAAAAATATGTGAAAATTAAAAGAAGCTTATATTATAAAACAAAAAATATCTGTGTCCAAGAATTTTATGAAAAAAACATTTTTTTTCTTTTTAATATAATAGTCTAAAAATAAAATTTAAAAAACAAAAATTAAATTTAATGAGACTTATAAAATATATATATTTTCCTGAGGATATTAAGAAAGTTAGCGAAACTTCGGTCTTTTATGTGAAGAACGTGTCTTCTTGCGCTCGACCAAATGAAGTCAATTAACCTGGATTAGAAAGTATGCACTTTTCATTCTCAAACAATAAAGTCTAGAAAAAAAATTAAAAAAGTAAAAACTAACTTATTAAAAAAAAAAGAAGAAAATTCGCTTCAAGGGACTCCAATCTCGCATCCTTCCAATGAAATGATATACAAATACTTTCTGCCAAAACGCTTTTAGCCATGAAAGTTGGCAAGGGGTCTTTTTTACCTTCCTTTTATTAACTCGGGATGTAACTATGTAATATTGATGCGCCTAAAAGATGCAGCGATTTCTATTCTCAAGTTACATACCTGATGACAGTACGAATGGCAATTATAACAGGGAGGTTCTAGTTTTTTAAACTAAGTATAATTTTATTATTTCTAAGACTTTCATACCAAAATAAACAAAATCTTTTTCAACTATCTTAGCCAGAATTGCCCAGTAAGTTGATTCGAAGTAGCAATCATAGTAATAATGATTATATTTTGGCGCTTGCACTTTTGTTAAGTGACCTCCGCAAGTGAAATGGATTTTATGAGAAGCTTTTTCATGGCATAAATACACTGCCATTGCCGGCCGAGGAGCAAACGCTGTTAGAAAAAAAACTGTTTCTAATTTTGGATATTGGCCAGACCACGGATCGAACCTGGAACCATTCAAGCACAGCGGCCGCACAATAAACTTTAAAAACGTTGTTGATTTTTTACAGGGATTATTATACATATACATACTTGCATACACAGCAGGGTGGTCTTAAAATACCAACGAAAATTTTGCATGAGACAACCCTTTAATTTGTTCTACGTATTAAATAAAGACATCACGGAAACTTAAAAGTTTTAAACAAGTCTCCTAAGTCGCTACCAGCGTTTGAAAACATGTTAATTTTTTTAAATCTAAAAAATTTTGACTTGTAGTCTGATAAATTTTACATTTTAATGTAACTTATTCATATAAATTCAAAGTAAACGTTTTTTTGATTTAAAAAAAATACATACATACATATGTACTCACACATTAGGATGGTTCTCAAATGGTTAACACCGTGGGGCACCCTTTTTTGCGCGGGTTTCTGCATAACTTCCACGGACATAACTTCCACCGAACCGTGACATAAGTTCCATCGGAGTTATGTAGTGAAATTACTACCTTCAATCGATTTTTGGTCCTTGAAAGTAAAGTCTCACATTACTAAAAAACTAGGAGTCGCTGCGCTAGAGTTTGAAAAAATTTATTTCCTCCAATCGCAAAAAATTCCGAAAAACTTGAATTTTGACCAGCTGTAGCTTAGCGAGTTTATAAATTTATATGGCAAAGTTTCAATAATATGTCAAATTTATCATATTTGAAGGCAAAATTTTGTAAAATTTTTGTGATTTTTAAAAGATTTTTTTTTTTTAATTCTGGTAGCGACGCCAAACATACAACATATGTAAACACCATTGTTGTTGAATTTTTGATTAAAACTTATGTAGCTTTTTAACAAAGCCTCTGTTTTCTTGCTTGTATGTATGTTACCAACATTTTTGTAATTTGAAATTTAAATAATTTCTTTTTTTCCATTCTCCAATTTTGTATATAAATTTTACATGTCTCCAATCAGCCACTGGACATCGCTCGCGCGCTCGGTTACAAACGGAAGTCATGTTTGTTTGTCACTGATCGCCGCCACGGATAGCTGAGAAGAAGAAGAAGAAGTAGCGGTGAATGACTGCCTCCAAAACGGGGCGCGGCCCACTAAATTGCCACTTCTGGCGAGTTGGGCGTACAGCCGACCATACAGGCGCCTGCGTTAATGAGTCTGCGTATAAGCGATTAGTTTTTGTTGTCGCTTTTTATTAATAATAAACAAATTTTCCTGTCTTTCAAGCGCGTACTGTAAAATGTGTACGCACGCGTGCGCTTTCATGTTTTTTTTCTTGTTTAAGATTTATTAATGGCGATAATTGTGGTCGTAATAAGTTGACACAAGACTGGCTTATGGTAACACTTGAAAATTTGTATGTTGGCAAATGAGTTTATGAATATACTTATGTAGATACATATGAGTATATGTATGTCCATGTTTTTAAGTAAGTTGTAATGTGGCACAAAATGTTAATTAAAATTTGTTGATGCCACTGCAATTTTTCTTTTGTGGCAGGTGAAAGGTTATTGGGTAAATTGTATGCAATTGGATCGAAACCGAATCTGAACGACACTCTGAATTGGGAAACATACTAAAATACGTTGGTGTTTAGATTTAAATTTCCTTCTTCTAAAAAACAAAAAAAAAACTGTTCGATTTTCCAAAACTAAAAAATGAGCGCACATTTCGAGTCAAAGATGTTACTATCCTATTTAGTCACTAGGTTTAGGTTATCAGGGGCCAGATCATATACTTTGCCCAAAATTATATCCTTAAAAATAAGTGCCCCTTCGCCCGTGTAGGCAATCTGCCTAAAGCCCTCTTTTCTTCAGCGTCTCTAGCAGGTCGTTTACGACCAAGATCTGGAGCAGGGTTGAGAGGATCCCACCTTGTACCACTTAACCGCGATAGTTCTCTTACAGAGCAAGTAGGATATTAGCTTCATGGTGCTAGTTTCCATCGATGTCGAAGAAGGCGCACAATGCAAAGTCTTTATGAATGATGTATTATATTATTCCTAAGTAAATATCTTAATCAAAAATGAAAGACTTGAAAACCTGGCCGCAAGTCCCAAGGTATATGGTGAGATTTTTATCGGTCCTCGGTATAAATGCCACCCTGATAATTCATAAAGATATGTACCCACTCCTCCTGCATATTCCGTATATGGAAGCCAGACACCTACTGGGCACTCGACGGCCCTTAGCAGTTGTACAGGTATGCTGCCGTCCGGTGCTGAGTAATTAAAGTATTTGAAAGAGGTTATTCATCGAACGATTTGTTTATGTATTGGTTGATATCGCTATTGCTATATTAAAACATTTATCGTTATTACTATCGATAATTTTAGTGAAGATGGCAATGCAAGATAAGTTAATAAATTAAGCGAACCCTCGTATCAACTCATTGACGTAAGCAACAGCTATTGCGCGCTATTTCCCACAGTGTGCCAGTTGGCGACTGATTAACCATCAAAAATTTTGCCAAGTTATAGCAAATAATAAGTTATTGGTTGGAGTTTGATCACCAATTGGTT
>NW_023458560.1:59036998-59050328 GCF_013731165.1 Rhagoletis pomonella
TGTGCACATGACAATTAAAGTAAAAAGGGCGATGTGCTTATGCTACAAAGTGTTGACACACTATTTTTGTTTTATAAATTTCTACCAAATTCCTCTGTATTAAATTTTGTTTATGTAGAAAAAAATCGCACGTGTATGGCACAATTATTTTTATTTGAATTTTTTCTATCTGAAAGCCATCTGTTTCTTCAACGGGACAAATATGGTTGTAAGTAGCTTGGAAATGAATCATTTTTTTTGTTGCTTCGAAAATGTTATTAAATGACTGCAAAGATGATTGCATTTTTAGTGGCATGAGTATGCATGTATGTAGTCCATACACATGTGTGTGTGTGTGTGTGTGTGAGTTGTCTATTCCCTGCAGGAAATTTAATTAGTTTGAAAGTAATTTATGAACTACTTTAATTTAATATGGCGATGTCTTAGGAAGCAGGTAATTGCCTTTTCCTGCATGTATTTTCAACTACTTTAAAATGCATTTGGCTTAAACCACTTCAAAGTCAATATATTTCGTTTGAATATGCTTTCGTTCTGAACTTCACAGATGCTTTTTCATATTTAAAAGACACAAATTGTTTTTTGCGTAAAAAGAGTATCAAAATTCTAAACATTTTCTCATTGCTTTTGTTTTAAAGCAGTCTTTCAATTAATTGATTTAAAAAAAAAATCACTTTTTTCCGTCAGGTAATGACTGCTCGTTTTTATTATTTGCCATGCGCCAATATAGCTATGAGCTAATAAAAGTTGCTGATGAATCAAATAGTACTCTATGCTCATTGCACGTGCCTTAACGATCTGAAAGATTTACCCTTGCTTTAGACTCGTAAAGTTTAGAGTAGTTACGCAGGTCAACAATTTTAGAAAATGGTTTTTGGTGCCAAGATATCGTTAGTGGTTTGTTATAAGGTGTGCATGGACAATAGAAGACGTATACCCAACAAATGAAAGGTAATTCAATTTGCTATCTTAGTTATGTTCTTAATTCGTTGGAAAATTATATATTTTTTGCCTTCGTTAAAAAAGGCGTTCATGCCGAAAACTAATCAATTCTGAATAGTGTATGCATATTCACTATCTGACAATGGATTGTCATGATTCCAGAAAATTATACAAAAGTCGTGAGAACGAGGTACTTTTACATTTGACATTCCCCTTCTTCGCAAGTATATTGGATAAAACTAGGTTGGACACCAAAAAGTTATCGGTTTAATCTGGGATAATTTTTTGATTATAATTTTGTATGGCTAATCTCTTTTTCTAATTACAGATTAGGGAGTTAAGCTCGCAAAATACGGATAAACTTTTTATATGTAAAGTTATTCTTACGCGATTCAGTTACATACATACACATGTAGGTTAGGTTAGAAATTAAACATTAATTTCACTTAATTTTATTCATTTTGCTGATTTAATTTTTATACCCGAGCGCACTTGTGCACAAGGGTATATTAATTTTGTTCACATAACGGTTGTTTGTAACAGCCAAAACGAATCGAGATAGATATAGACAAATGTATACATAAATGATCAGGATGAAAAAAGAAATCGATTAAGCCATGTCTGTCTGTCCGTCCGTCTGTCCGTCTGTCCGTCTGTCCGTGTACACGATAACTCGAGCAAAAATTGAGATATCTCAACGAAATTTGGTATGTAGGTTTCCTTTCATCCAAGGTAGGTTGGTATTGAAAATGGGCGAAATCGGACTTTAACCACGCCCACTTCCCATATAACGGTAATTTCCAGAAATACGAAAACTGCGATATTTTAGTAACTACTGAAGATAATTCACTCAAAATTGATATTTACAATAATTTTTAGACGAAAAATAAGAATATTATAAATTTTTGGAAAATGGGCGTAGCCACGCCCACTTATGGTTACATGTGTATATCTTGGTAACCGCTGTACCAATTTCTTCCAAACTTGGCACAGTTGTTGGCCTTCGAATAACATAGCAACTGGCCGAAAATTTTTAAAATCGGTTAATAACCACGCCTACTCCCCATATAACGCTAATTTTCAGAAATACGAAAACTGCGATATTTTAGTAACTACTGGAGATTATTCACTCAAAATTGATATTTATAATAAGTTTTAGACGAAAAATAAGAATATTATAAATTTTTGGAAAATGGGCGTAGCCACGCCCACTTATAGTTACATGTGTATATCTTGGTAACCGCTGCACCAATTTCTTCCAAACTTGGCACAGTTGTTGGCCTTGGTACAGCATAAAAAACCGCCGAAACTTTTTAAAATCGGACAATAACCACGCCCCCATCCCATATAACGGTAATTTAGAGAAATACAAAATCTTCGATAAATCATTAAATATTGAAGCTAATTTATTCAAAATTGATGCTTGCAACAATTCTTTACCAAGAAATACGTTTATGGTAAAATTTTGGAAAATGGGCGTGGCACCGCCCACTTATGATCACATATAAGTATATCGGTAACCGTTCTACCAATTTGTACCAAACTCGGTATGGTTATTGTACTTGCCACGTGTAAGCAAAACGTTGAAAATTATTGAAATCGGACTAAAATAACGGCCGATTCTCATATAACGGTAAATTTAAGAAATGCTTGAAACTTCAATATTTCCAAATTGAAGGACGCTAATTTACTCAAAATTGATACACCTCGGCTTACCATCTAGCGGAAGGTTTCGGAAGGGTGAAAAAACATATATTTAATACTTGCGCCGGGTATTTAATGTTCGGCTCCGCCCGAACTTAGACTTTCTTACTTGTTTTTATTCATTTTCATGTTTAATTCTTTCGATACATGAAATTATCGGTATGATTGATAAATATAATACATACTTGCATATAAGTACTTGTGACTCAAGGGCGTTAAAATATATTGAAAACACCGCATCAATTACTGTTTTTGAGCTTATAGTTTGAGCATTTCTATTTGTATATACATATTCCTAAATTTAGTGTTTCTTTTCGGAATATAATCTGTTGTTAATGTAAATGAGTACGATTTTTGGAGAGTTGTGTAGAGATTGAAGTTGCAAGATTTTACCCGATGCTTTTTTTGTTCCGTACGTTTTGCTGTTACTCGCTTTTTACTCTCACTTTAGAGAATAATTTTGCTGTTTGACCTTTTTCCAGGATTTTATCTTATACATACATACATATATGAATATATGTTCATCAGTTACCAACGATCCTAGTTAAAATTATTTCAGTATTTTTTTAAATTTTCGCCTTGCTTTTTTATCAAAATAGACTACTAAACCTATGCCTATAACCATCTACGAATATCAAAACCAGTTGCAACAAATGAGTTCATAAATATGTATATACATACAAACTTAAGTATGTATACATATAGGTACCAGCGTTGCCGTTGCCGATCGGAGTGTTTAGCTCCTTTTTTAGGCCGAACACTACTTCACTCCCTCCTTGGAGATTATCAGAATTAGTAAATACATATGTACGTATTTACTATGAAATAAAAATGAATGCCCATATACCTACTACGTTTATTCGTGAAAAAAATTATAATTTGCAGATACCTAACTCGCTGTTAATAAAACGGTGAAAAATTTGTATTCAATGTTGCCTGATTATACAAAAGGTCATCAAAAAAGAAAAAAAACTTTCTAAAATTGAATGGGCTATGAACTGCACCCCAGGCATTTTTTTTAAATTCTTATTAAAAAGATTTAAGTTTTGGTGGTGATTCGTTGAACTTTCCTTAATTTTGTATAAAGCTTGAAACATTCATTTATATCGTTTTTTTTATAGAAGTAAGACTCGTGAAACGTCGCAAAGTTGTTGCAAATGTCGAATTTGTTGCAAAATTTGCCACCTTGTGACACAGCTGATTACTTTTGTATGGAAACTCTCCTGCGACAAAATTGCGACACTGCCATAATATTTGAGCTGGCAATCATTGCAAACTCAAAGTCACGAAACACGCGATATTTTATTGTCCTCGAATACTTCAAGAAAAAGTATATCAGTTAAGGCTGCTTCGAAATATAATTGTAAAAACTTCTTTTTCACTTAAGCGCGGCATTTAAAAAATTGTACATTTGTAATCCAGAGTTGCGGTAGATCGTTCATACAACTTCGTTCGTTGCCATTTCTCCAAAAATGCCACTTTGCGACGTTTTATGAGTCGAACTAATATAAACCATATTGTTGCAAAAAAATAACCAAAAAAAAAATCGTAGCTTGTTAATATTTAAAAAAGAATAGGTGTGCGCAGATTTATGTACGCCGGCAAGTGTATGTGTATAACACAAACGAGTTTAACATACTTTGGCCAACGTTTTTACTTTGACACTACGAAAAACCAAAAAACATTCCACTTTTTGACTCATTTCACTCCGCTAGGAAATTATAAAATGGCAACGCTGATAAGTACATAGCCGTATGCAAGTGCAGAGTTTGCATAATCGAAAGCAGTGTTGCCAAGTTTTGAATTTGAAAAACCAACTAAAACCCAAGAAAAATCGCGTTTTTTCTCGAAAAAAGCACACAATTTTTAATAATAATAATAGATTGGCACTTACACATATGTTAGTGTTTGGCCGAGCTTCTCCTCCGACTTGTGGCGTGCGGCTTGATGTTGTCACACAAAGCGGAGGGACCTACAGTTTTACGCCGACTCCGAACGGCGATTGTATTTTTATGAGAAGCTGTTTTTCATGGCAGAAATACACTCGGAGGTTTGCCATTGCCTGCCGAGGGACGACCGCTGTTAAGAAAAAAACTTTTTTCTATATTTTTGGCGATGTTGCTTTGACCACGGTTTGAACCCAGGCGTTGTGGAGTGGAAGCGCGCACTGCTTACCACTACACCACAGCGGCCGACGATCTTTATTGGCGTATTAAATGGACTTTGTATGCAAGAAAAATTGTATTATAGGGATGCCGATTCCAATTAATAAAAATCAATGTTTTTTGCTCGACGGTCAAGTTTATTCTTTTTTCTTTAAATTCAAATATTTTCGTTCAAGAATTTTGTTTTTATTTTCTAATTTTCAGTTGCATCCAGCGTTGCCGTTTCGCTTAGATGTAAGCTAAGTTTATTAATTTTTTCTGACTCTTAAAATAATAAAATTTTCTTCGTTTTTCTTAATGTTTTCTACAATTCGTAAATTTACGAGCCTCGAAAAAGAACTGTCAAAATTTGTATGGAGCTCTATTTACGAGCCCCTCGTAAGTTTACGAGGCAAATTTGATGCGCAAACGACCTCGTAAACTTCAGTGTTGCCGAGAGGCCGAAATATTTATACAAAAATGTATGATAAAATAATGAAAATAAATTCAAAAAATAATACGCGAATAAAATTAATGAATTTTATCCACTAACTCTATTGACTTAGGTTTTCTGCTAATTTTCGGCATTTTTAATTATATTTTAGCCAAGAGTAGATATACACACAAGATGGCGGGATGTAATGGAAAATACCACGAAACAAAAATTACTTCACAAAATCCCCGTTGATCTGTCAAACAATCACTTTGCGCACCTATTTACACCTTTTCGCAAAGGGGGGTTCCCATAAAAGCCTCGTAAACTTACGAGTTTTACACGGTTTAAGACTTTACGAGTTTAAGGGAATCCCCTTTATGTGATAGTTTAAATCTACAATGCAGTATCTTATGATCTTGTGAACTAAAGGAGCATAAAGAACTTTTCTGCCCGACCGGTCGCGACCGCTTAACACCTGAAACATAACGAAATTTGATCTTCCATTTTAATGTGTCTTAGTTGAGCGTATTATTCACTGATGCATAGTGGGCAAAATATTTTTGTATCAAAAAAGCTGTCTACTCTTCAAATCCCACACGATTTTGATTATTCCCTGTTTTTTTTTTTTAAATTCGTTGGATATTAATTTTACTGTTAGAAGATGCTGCTTTTTTGGATAGTCGTACAAAAATATAACAAATTCAGCCCAAACTAAAGGTCTAAGGGGCGATTCCTGGTCGCAACAATGACGAATCCTGGTTCCACCAAAGGCGAATTACCGAATGTAACTTTGACATGATTGAAAGTGCTGCCACATATTTTGTTGGTGAACATATGCTCTCTCGCTTATGATTGTCATTGTGACATGATTTCGATTTTCGTAAAGTTTCTTACAAAACTTACGATTGCTATAAATTTTCCCCTTTTTTATTAAGATTTACAAATTTGGTGTCTTCAAACTAAAAACAAAAGCATTAAAAAACGCACCAAGCACTAAACTCTAAAATTTTCGCGTTTTGAATAAAGAAGAGCGCTAAGTTTAGTGTGAAAAGCAGCAAGTTGGCAACAGTGATCGGAAGTATTAATCAATTGTACCGCATTTCTTCTTACTATGCATATGCCTAAATGTATGCAACCATTTACAATAGCAAGTAGACACAGGCTGCTTCTAATGAAATTAAAATTTTTTTGCTGAAATACTTCGAAATTTTCTGCTGGGCTATGCGTTAGAGCTTCGCAAATTTTACCGTACCGAAACCAAAGACGTATACACATCAAAAATAAAAAATGTGTTAGAGCTTCGCAAATTTTACCCTACCGAAACCAAAGACGTATACACATCAAAAATTAAAAACAAAATATGTACTCACCTTTTTACTGCACACATTTCTTTGAATTTATTTTTGTGCTGATAAACGTTCCACGAAGAAGGGATTCTCTTTCTCCGATTTAAAATTAACTTTCGTAGCCATGACCACACACACCTTATCTATTTTATATATTTTCCTTTAATTTTTGCTAAACCACACATTTCACTTCATCACAATTCACTTTATAAAACAACACAACACTTTGCAAATATTTTTCATGAATTAATTTACCACAAAACATCGCTTATTGCGCACAAATAGATCCACCGGTCGACCGCGACCCACCAATAATTTTAAAACAACCACAACCACTTCCGATTTAATACTGAATGAATTGTCTCGCACTGGAATCACCGAGTATTGTTTGTTCAATGATGGAATGTCTCCTCACATTCTTGCAATACTTCTCAACTCCTTATTGTACCTTCTCCAAAATTATTCGCAAGATATTTTCGTTGCTCTATTTTAATCTTCAACAGGTTTGTGTATGTATACATAAGATTTTTCTAATAACTATGCTCCTCTCAGTGACACTTACAAACATACATTCACACTCCTACAGGTATGTGGGTGGCTGCGTCGCAGTCGCATTCTCCTCAACAGCACTGCTTTGTCTATCAAGTTTCCCTGATATTTAATTGTAAATTGTTTGCGATTTAATTAGTTTTTGAAAATCAATAATGTTTCGCCAATAGTTTTGTGTAATAAATGTGCTTTAAAAGTGCAGTGCAAAGAAAGAATTGTTGTGCTAAGTGCTTGCTAAGCGATTAGAAATAAAAATGGCTGGAAGAGCATAAGTTCCAAGTGCGTGCAATTTTTGTTTTTACATGCCATTTGAATTTGGTTTTATCGCATATGTACATATGTACAATACATATATATGTATTTTAGTACCATCGTTCGTTCGCTTATGTATATCTCATTGTGTGAATAATTCTTGAATTTGAAGAGAAAATGGGACATGGGAAATTATAAAACTTAAAAATGTTTTTAATGTAGCATTTCTGTATCTATTATGATACTTTTGGATATGTATGAACTCCTTTGTTGGTTTTGATATGTATTCATAGATGGTTTTAGGCCTAGGTTTAGTAGTCTATTTTCATAAAAAAGCAAGGCGAAAATTTCAAAAAATACTGAAATCATTTTAACTGGGACCGTTAATAACTGACGAACATATGTACATTCATATATGTATGGATGATATAATAGCTCTGATCCAACGCTTTTCGTGTAAAATCCCCAAAAAAGGTCAAACAGCAAAATCATTCTCTAAAGTGAGAGTAAAAAGTGAGAACAGCAAAACGTACGGAACAAAAAAAGCATCGGGTAAAATCTTCAAAACTTCAATCTCCACACAACTCTCCAAAAATCGTTCTCATTTTTATGAACCACAGATTATATTCCGAAAAGAAAGACTAAATTTAGGATTATATACAAATAGAAATGCTCAAACTATAAGCTCAAAAACAGTAATTGATTGGTGCCCTTGAGTCACAAGTATATACAAGTATGTATCATATTTTATCCATCATACAATTAACTTCATGTATTAAAAGAATTAAACATGAAAATGAATAAAAAAAAATTAAATCAGCAAAATGAATAAAATTAAGTGAAATTAATGTACATACATGCGTATGTATGTAACTGAATCGCCTAAGAATAGCTTTACATATAAAAAGATTATAATCTGGATAATTATCCATATTTTCGAGCTTAACTCCCTAATCTGTAATTAGAAAAAGAGATTAGCCATACAACGGAGAGATTAAACCGATAACTTTTTGGTGTCCAACCTAGTTTTATCGATTAAACATGTGAAGAAGAGGAGGAATGTCAAATGTAATAGTAAACAAAAATTTACGCTAGTAAGGAAAAGGGTTTGTAAAAGTATGTTTAATAAAATATTCAGTTAAAATATATCTAAATGGCATAATATGTGTAGCGGAAAAAAGTGGCCACGGTGGCACAGAAAAGAAGTTTGTTTTCCTGGAGTTGTGTGAATAACAAGCACAACTAATCTGACAGCTAACGAGCTTTGAGATTATATTTATATGTAAACGTTTTTTTATGCTTTGCCGTTCGCATATGTTTACACATCAAATTTCCTGAGTGCCTAGTAGTTTTTAATGTACTAAACAAATTGTATTGCCAAAAAATGAGTTTCTGATTGGCTTGGCTCACACCTGCATATGTTTGTGTAGCATGTATGAATGTATGTATATGTTTGGTATTAGAAATAAAAGATTTTGCTACCTGTAGACTTGCCAATCCATTTGCGTACATTTGTATATGCATACATATGTATGTATATAAATTTGTATGCTGTTCAAATTGAGTAAGCCGTATTAAAATGGCGACCGAGTTGATTGGTTGGCTGCTAGCTTTTTATCTTTCAGCGATATTTTGTTTAAAATGTTCAAATTTATTTTTTTAAATTCATTTATTAGATGAAAAAAGCAAATATTTTATAGTAAAGGAAGGTGAATCGGATGTGCTCATGGGCGTAACCAGAACGAAATTTAGGGGGGACCCATACAAAATAAAAAATTCAAAACCAATAACTTACTTATGTACTAAACATTTTATTATTATAGCTTAAAATTATTGTTACCAATATAGGTAAATATGTTGTACAAAAAACAAATAAACAGAAGTTCACAAAAGTTGATTCGTCGATTTAAATTGTTAACTTTTTACTGAGCATGTTTATTTTACGAGGAGGAAGCATCGAAAGCCTAACCCCTTCCGTGTGAGACTTTAACCCAAACTAACATTCCTACCCTCATGTACCGTTCCCCTCCCGGTACCACCGTCAAGGATTTCGTCGGGATTATAACACTGTGTGACTGATAAGGTTATAGATCTATTCTCTTCCTCTTCTTCCTTTTTGGCGCTGTAACCGCCAAAGCGATTTTGACCAACTGACGCCTATTAGAAATGCCAAGTGAAGCCAGAATACTTTCAGAGCTGGGGCGTCGGTGTCCATTCGAACGACATGGTCAAGCCAGTTGAGCCGCTGTATTTTAATACGCCACATACCAGCACGGGCATGATGAGTGATTTATAGTGTGGTTTTCGTACGTCGAGAGAGGACTTTACTCCTGAATTGCCTACTCAGTCGAAAGCAGCACTTGTTGGCAAGAGCGATCCTGCGTTGGATTTCCATGCTGACATTATTACCGGTGTTAATGCTGGTTCCCAAGTAAACGAAATTCTCTACTTCCTCGAAATTATAACTGTCAAAAGTAACGTGGGTGCCAGGCGCAAATGTGCTGATTGTTTGTTTGATAACAGGAGATACTTCGTCTTGTCGTCGTTTACCACCAGACCCATTCGCTTTGCTTCCTTGTCCAACTTGGAAAAGTCAGGACAGACTTCGCGGTTTTTCTTACCGATGATGTCAGTGTCATCGGCATAAGCCAGCAATTGTACGCTCTTGTAGTAACTTGTTCCTAAGCGGTTCAGTTCTGAAGATCTTATTATCTTCTCCAACATCAGATTAAAGAAGTCACATGAAAGAGAGCCGCCCTACCTCGTCTGGTGGCGAAAGGCAACAGAGCAGAGCTGGTGGTATTACTCAACGTCATTTTCCACAGGCGTATAACAGACATAGCGGCATATAGGAAACTCCTTTAAGTAGTGTCGAAAGCGGCTTTAAAGTCGACAAATAGGTGGTGAGTGCGGATCATTTTCTCGCGGGTCTTTTCCAAGATTCGGCGTACTGTGAATACCTGGTCTATGGTAGACAATACATTCGATAAGACCTTGCAACCTATGCTTAGAAGGCTGATCCCGCGGTAGTTGGTACGCATAGCGGGGTCGCCTTTCTTGTGGATTGGGCAGAGCGCACTTGAATTCCAGTCGTCGGGCATGCACCTTATTACCTCCTTGCCATCGTAATTAAATAGCTCAGCTGACAGGCCGTCAGCTCAAACAGCTTTGGCACTTTTCTTCATAGTCAAGCGCTGGGATATCGACTCCATCGTCATCGACTGGGACCTCGAAGTGCTTCCGCCATTCAAAAGGGTCGAAAAGTGTTCCCTCCATAATCTGAGTACGTTCTGGACATCGGTCACTAGGTCGCCATGGTTGTTCATACAAGAGTCTTGAAACCTTCCGTAAGTCGCTCAACTCTCTGCTAAAAATTTCGGGTGTTTTTTTTGTCGGACAGCATTTCAAGCATTTTCTCACACTCGTGATCGTACCAGTAATTAGCGGGAAATGTGGTTCCACTGCTCGCGCAAGTCGGATTGTTGAAGAGTGCTCTCTCACAGCAGGTGTGAGGGTCGAGCGCCGAATCCATTGGCCGTCTGTTTTGATTGCAGCTTTTCGACGTTGAACTTTCCCTGCATTGTTGGGGGCCCTTTTTTTGCTTCTCCGAGGTTAGGTCGTATATTGGATGCATCAATATAGTAGTGCGAGTCGATGTTTGGCCCTCGGAGTGTACGTATGTACATCTAAAACATGGAAGCATGCCTTCCGTCTATCACAACATGCTCGATTTGGTTTCCCGTTTTTCGATGTGGAGACATCCATGTAGCTTGAGAGAACGAAAAATGACACTGAAGAGGGAACAACGCCGAAACCGGTTTGTCTCCAAACCAAATTTGACAAGGGACGACGGAAAATCGTTCCACAATACATCACACTCCTACCCTGTCGGAAACACCAACAACGAAAATGAGAATAGCTTGATGGATGTTTTTATGCTAGAACCCAGTAATACATACTGCCAAGCTTCGGGGCCCGGCGAAGTGGATCATCCTCAGCCCGCCGTTTCTATGTGGAGGCTGATTTTTTCGACACTGGCACCAAAGATTCCTTCGTTGCCCACCTTGGCATTTAAATGGCCAAGCACGATTTTTATACGTGTCGGGGGCAGCGCTAATATGTACGCTCTAAGCTAAGAGAGCCTTGGATGCCTCGTCCTTCTCTTCCATCGGGGCATTGGCACATGTGAATGAGATGTTGAAGAATCTCGCTTTGATGCGGATTGTGGCTAGACTTTCGTCCACTAGAGTGAACGCCGGTCTCTCTCCCACCACAAATCCAACACCGAATTGCACTCCTTTACGTGGCAACTGTAGTAGACGTCGCAAGGCTCACGCTTACCTTCCTCGCCCCGTCCATCGCATTTCGAGGATGGAGCAGATGTCTGCCTTTATTTTCCCTAGGACTTCAACCAGCCGGGCAGAGGCACCATCCCGATTAATCCCCAGCGCACGCGGGGTGTTACGCCCTCCCACTTTACCTCGCTCCCAAACTAGCGTTCAGTCCCTACCCAGAATATTCATGGATATAAATATCCGGACGTAGTTTAGATGCGATTTGAACCGTAAGCACACGAATCACTTCTGGCCACTCCCAGGTAAATGGCAATCAAAAGCTTTGCAGTACTGGGAAATGTACAAAACATAGTGGCCAAAAACGAATATCTCAACTAAACCCTGATGAATTTTTTTAAATTCGCTCTACATACCTGTATAATAAACCAAATAGCCGGACAAAACGTTAAATGATATACATAAATATGTATGTATGTATAAGTATGAGGGCGTATTGAACATTTTGAGTACGCAGATTTTTTAGGCTGGTATATTTATTTATGCTAAATATATTACTTGATTTTGTTTTGTCACACTTTAGAAGTAAACGTCTTGGCTGTTCACCCAACCGCTTAGTAAAGACACAAACCTAAAGACAAAGTAATAAACAATTGAACTATAAATTTATTTATAGTTTCCGTTCAATCAATTTTTGCTCATTGTCGACTGCAGCCAGGTTTTTACCCTTTTAAAATGGAAGTGCTTTGAAGTTAGAGATAATAACTTGATACAGAACCGGATGATCCACATATCTACTTTTCAAATCAATTTACTAATTATTTAGTTAGCGTTGGGAGTATAATTTGTTATACAGTATATATATATAGGAAAAACCTTGAAATTTAGGGGGGGCCGAAATTATCAAGCAAGCATTTCGTGGTAGTATTTTTGAATATCTAGGCAAAAATTTGAAAGTTAGGGGGGCCGGGTACCTGCATTTATTGTAAATATAAATTTCATCTAACTGCTGCAACTATTTGTTGAATATTTTCATGCTCTACTAAAATGGCATATTGCGCTTTATTGTAACAAAAAAAAAACCTTTCAAAACACGTTGCGTATAAATGATGATGCTAGCTAGGCATTGGGTGACTGAGTTCTACTTTTCTCTATAAAAATATATATGTATAAATATTCGTGCATCTGTGTATGTTTGTTACAAATTGCCCTCCAGTACTGCTGGAGTCAATCGCTACTTTTGAACCGCTCCTGCACCGACTCCTAGGTAAGTAGCTACTCTATTAACCCGTGGTAGTGTCACGCAAGTGACTACTTTAGTAACTCCCGGTAGTGCAGAGAGAGCCGATGGTGACTACTGCCTAGGACATTGCCTTGTAAAAGTAATTGATGAAATACACTGCAAGTAGTCGGTCGGTAATTGACGGTGTTTATTAGGTAGCTACCGATTCAGCAGTCCTGTAGTGGCCATAAAAATATTGGGTGCGTCACTAGTCAAGCGTTACGTATGTATGTAGGTATTTTACAATACAGATTTACATAGTAGTCATTCTAAGTCGAAATCTAGTTTTATTATTTTTCGTAATTTGCTTTCAATTCATTTTTTATAGCTGCATTACAATTTTTTCGCTTGTTTTCGTTTAACTTTCTTTTGTTAAATTTATTTGA
>NW_023458560.1:59050338-59076317 GCF_013731165.1 Rhagoletis pomonella
TTTAATTGTGATTATAAATTTTTGTCAAAGCTTAATTTTATGGGTGCAGCGTGAAAATCGCTGATGTATTGAATAAGAGAAAAATTACAAATAACAGAATCCAAAAAAACAAAAAAAAAACAGGTGAATTCAATGAGCTCGCTTTGGGAGCGGAAATTTGAAATTAAAATTGCAGCGCATTACAAATTTTGTTAAGAAAAAAAGAATAATAAAAGCGTGAGTATATAAACAAGTGCAATCATGTGTGCATGACAAATTTCTATGGATGAGTGGACATGTATTAAATCATCAGAAAGGAAAAAAAATACGGAACAATTTTTAAGAGGTGTGTTGCCACAATAATTGTCGATAAATATGTATTTCCAGTGAAGCGTTTGAATTATAAGAATACGTACATACATATTCCTATTTAGTAGACCAGTAGACTTTTACCAATAAATTTACAGTTTATAAAATCAGTCATATAAAGTTTTATGTACATATTTACCTACAATAAACTCTATAGGTTACTGATTTACTTTTCAACTTCTTACAAACACTTTTCCAACGCACAGTAGTATCTACCACTTGTATGGAGGTCGTTTGGAAGATGGCCACGCCCGCTTATGATGAAATATGTGTATGTTAGCAAAGCTTAGTAAACGTATTGCTGTTGCCATCACTAAAAAATGTCTTGGAACTTTTTTAAATCTGACAAGAACCATGGTGACCATAAACATGATTTGAAAATGCAGGCCAATTTTTTATTGCGATCATTACGATTATTTTACTAAAATTGAATGGGCTACAAAACTGCAGATCCGAAATTTTTCTAAAAATATTATTAACTTATTTACTGCAGGTCATTAAGTAGCGCAATCATTTTTTGATATTTTCTTAAATTTGTACAAAATTTTAAAATCGGATTTACACGAGGGATATGCTATATTTTTACTAAAAATGTATGAATATTAAATAAACAAAAGGAAAAATGTAAATACTACGGATTAAATAAATAAATAAATAAAAATAAAAGGGTGCGCTATTCAAATGACGAGGAGCGTATATTTCTTAATTATTAATCTAATTTTTAAACTTTAAACATAAATCACATTTTATTCATTGGTATTAATCTTTTTTTAATGAATGATTTTGAAATTATAATAAAACATAATATGTATAATATTTTTATAATTAGATACAATAGTTTACACGAAATATTAACTTTGGATCGTTTTTTGAAAAAAGTACTTACGAGATTTTTTCGAAAACGTGTTTTTTGTACTTTTTGCAGTTATTCGTCAATATCTCATGAATCAACGAAAACGACCTACAGTTATTTCATATGTGTAGATTTTGTGCTCCATCTACACTTTCATCTACATTTCTCATCCGATTTTCATGATCTTAGCGTAAAAATTTACTCTAAGCTTTTTTCGACTTTGGTCGCTTGTAACACTAATAATTTTCTTTGAAGTCAGCAAAGTTATATATTCTTATAAGAGGACTGTAGGTCGCTTACGTTTATTGGATGATTTTTTCATGAGATATTGACGAATAGCTCCGAAAAATACCAAAAACAAGTTTTTCGAAAAAAATCTCGAAAACGCTTATTTAAAAAGAAAACTGGCATGGAAAAAAAAACATTTTTTACGCGATTACGACAAATTTTTTATATCAGTGTTATTGATATTTTTGATGCTGGTCTTCACTTCCTCCTCATCCATTGTCCGTAGCCGCACAAAATTTAGAAGGCATTGACTGGTTGAAGCTTCAAAATCAGCCTCACCCTTGTGTAGTTATCAACAGGTTAAAGTGTAATTTTAAAATATCGAATAAAATTCGGTACAAAGGCAGGTTGCTTGAAAAAATCCATACATTTTGAGGTTTTTTCTGTTTTGAAAAACTACGCAGGACAGACCTTTGAATAACAGTATGGCCCTGCGAAAAACAGCACGGATGGTCATCGTAAATGTAACGGTGTTTTCGAAAGATGCAAATTCGGCGATATTTCACTCTTTAGTTGAGCAGAGAAATATTTCAGCAGAAAAATTTATATGAAATAAATAATTACTTTTTTTATTAAAAGAGCGTAGCTACGGTACGGTTGATTTTTGGCTATATTTTACGTAAAAGTAAAAAAAAAACTGAGTTGATATAAACGTGGTAACAATTGTATTTGCATTGAATTCATAGTAAGTATGGCCGTTTGAATAGTTTTGTTTAGGTGCGTATTCCATGAGAGCTTGTCATCAAGGAAATCTCCTAGATATTTGACCTCTTTAGAGAGTGTATCTTTTTTCCCTGAAGAATTGGTTGTTACTTTTCCTTTTTCTGGAGAAAATAACTATGCTAGTCTTCTTGGGGTTCACGTTTAACCCATTCTGTAGGAGTTTGGAGATAGTGTCTTCGAATCTACCTCTGATTAGGATGACAATGTCATCCTCTTATGAAGGCAGAGTAGTTCGTCTACTACGATGGATGTTCTAGTTCTGTATTTAAGAATGTTTCTATCGAGCAGCATGTGGTTTCATCAACCCCTTTACGCAATTGTCTATTAGAGACGGTGAGGCCAAAGGCAGGTACTGCCATCTCTGCGTTGGAAAATCAGTTGAAGGAGGACTTGATGGGCTTTACTCAACATTGTCTTATCCCTCTATTATGAAGCAATTTAAAGAAGAATAATCAAATCGGTTGAATAAAATAAGATACTTATATCAGCTCGAAAGCTCACCTTTTTTCAGTTATCCATGCTGATAGTTGTAGTTGAAATTTCGTCTGTTGTTCTCTGTTATGTTTAGAATCAAAATTATTGCCTACTAATAGTTGGCATCCTTAAGCTCTTCAGCAATGAAAACTATTTCTTTCTTATTGCGCGTAGTTTACTAGAACCTCAATCCTGATCTTTCTTGTGTTCTTGTTCTTGTACTTATTGGTGTTGTCGTCAATAAGCATTGGCATGAAAATCGCTGTTGCTTACATGTTGCAGCTAGTCAATGTTGTGACAATAATTGTCGCCAATGTGGTAATCTTCACTGCTCTTCGAAAATGTTTGTCTGTTTTTTTTTTTTTTGTTTTTCTTGCAACAGCAGCAACTTCACATTTATATATTCGCACTTTTTTATTTTTCATTCTTTAACCATTGCATATCGTTTTAGGGTATTGCACACGCCAACTGCCTGCCTGCCTACAATTGACTGCCCAGCTGTCTGTCCGCCCGTCTGTCCCAATGCAGGTTTGTCATTGCCGCCATCACAAGCGAATGTCAACGAGCTAGCAGTTGTTTTTTTACTCATCACCAGGCATGGGCAGAGAGTTAGCAGGTGCTAAAAGAGCGTAAGCGTTGCGTGTACGTATACAAGCGAGAGCGCATCGATGAGAACACGACAGCATGCAAAATGAATTAGGTACACTAACACATGCTCACTTTTAGCTCACGCTTGTTTGTGGTAGTGCCCACCTCTGCTCATCACTTTCTTCACTTGTATGCAGTGTTGCCATTTTAGCCGTTTTCCGGCTAGATTTAGCCGGTTACGATAGCAAACAGCCGGAGAAATTTCGATTTAGCCGGCAGACGATTTGTTAGCCGTTTCGCAGAAAAAAATTAGCCGTTTTTAGCCGGTTTTGCTATTTGCCTTGTTTTCTTAAATTTCAAATATGTATATATGTTGCTGAGAGCTTATTTAAATTCCAAAAAACCGAATGCCAACTTGAATTAAAGGAACCAACACTGAAGTGAGTCAAAATGAAAATAAAAGAGCACAAATTTCTATGTAAAGCAAAACTCTCTGGGAATCCTACGAGACATCTGCCGGTCATATGACCGGTCATCTAAATGGGAGATCTGCAGTCTTTTGGCATCATATTTTACATCAGGATTCAAGGGATTTCTGAAAAATCTGACCAGTTCTTTGTGTAACTGTGATTTTGCACCCCTCGGTTGATGTTAACTTAAGGTCGTTGTTTTACTGCCTTAAAATTGAAGGGAAATTTTTACTGCGTTTTTTATGTGTATTGGTTTATATTTGAGTGTATTGAGAATCGGTCAGTCTGAAAAGGCCTTGTAGGCAGTGTTGCCGCGAAAAATTTTTAGTGGTAGCTAAATTCCTTTTAAAAAAGGGCTAAAAAAAGTCGTTGTGGCTAAAAATGGCAGCTAAAATTGTTTACTTACATATACATATATAAGTATACACGCAAACATTTTCAATAAGTAATGGTATATAAAAACAAATGAACTCTGGAAAAAAAGCTAATATTTTATCCAGCCAAAAACCTTTTTGTATAAAAGGGAAAATATACGACACCAGCTTGCTGGTTCCACCAAGTGATTGTACCATCAGGCTCGAAGCATATAACTTACTACCATGCTGGTATAATATTTATTTCTTTACAAATGAGGTCGAGGAAAGATCGAAATGTTTAGAGCCGAAAGTTCATAATTTTTCTAGCATTTTGTTAAGCATAATTTTTTTTTTTTTAATTCACAACTGCAATATCGTGAACTTAATCTTCTACAAACATGGCTTTGACTCAGATAGTGCAAGAAATTTCCGCCAAAATACTTTTTACTTAGAAAATTGAGCTAATTTCACTACTCACGCCATCAGCATGCTGGCACAATCACACCACAAGAACATACACGGTCAATCGACTTGATGGGTCATTTAACAAAATTATCATATTACGGGCCGTAAACTTATTTATTTTAAACTATAGTTAAACTATAGTGAATAGATAAGTTAACAGCCCTAACACTTTTACAGTATGTATGTATAAAATGTATAAAAGCGTAAGGAATATACAATACATATATGAACATATATATATCAGTCTTTCATGGTTTAAAAATTCATCTTCAAAAAATTTCAATTTGTCAATTTCAAAAAATCATTCAACAAATTAAAAAAAAAAGAAACAAATTAAGCATATACAACTTTTTCATGCCAAGTATGAATAAATTCTCCAAAGGGCTAAAAAAAAGGGCTAGGGGCAATTTTAAATTTATGTGGCCAAAAAAAGTATGTGGTAGCTAAATCTAGCCACCAAAGGGCTACAACGGCAACACTGCTTGTAGGGAAGACAATAGGTTTGTTCGTCGAAAATCCAGGGAGAATTATCACTCAAAATATCAGATAGTAAGAAAAATGCTCCCAAACTCTCTCTCATGTAGAGAAACCCATGATAAAAATATAGTAAGGTAGAACCGCTGACAGTCAATTTTAAATTCTTGACGTTTCCAAACAATTTAATTTTTAAATTTACTCACAAACTCACACACACATTTTCATTTTCAATCTCAAGCAACAACAACAAAGTGTCCACAGTTGCATTTCAAACAAAAGAAATATGTATAGAATTTTTAAAATTCTTTCAGAGGTGCAAAAAAGAGGATCTACGTGTATATATCTTGTCAGTCTGACTTTCTTCAACATACGTTTCAATTTCTTTGTCGGGTTTACTATATCGACTCTGGTTGAGATTGCATTCCGATTAAGAATACAGTTTTTTTGCCGAGTACCTTGCAAATCATTGGAAATAACTAAATTAATTAAGTAAACAAGTATTAACTTACATTTTTCATTTTAAAATCGCTCAATTTTGTAAATTTTTAAATTTAACGAACTTGTTTATTCAAATTATCGTCGACAAAAAATCCAACCATGTGCCACAATCATATGTTTTTCCTAATTGCAAATTCTTGCTGGCAAAACTTTTTCCGGCTCGAATTTGTAACTTCTCTCCAAGAAATAGTCTTTTTACTCGTGATTTATTTAAATGAAACATGTGAAATTTAGTTGAAACATTTTAGCCGTTTTTAGCCGGTTTTATTTGCCAATTTAGCCGGTTCGTCCAAAAAGTTCTGGCAACACTGCTTGTATGTGTGTATGGTTCACTAAGCTGCAGGCAACTGCTGCTTACCCCATAGCCAGTGTTGCCAACTTTTGAATTTCAAAAAGCACCAGACCTTGGAAAAAAGAGCGTTTTACCGCACTAAAAGCACTAAATTTTTGATGTGTATACATCTTTGGTTTCGGTAGGGGTAAAATTTGCGAAGCTGTAACGCATATCCCAGCACAAAATTTCGGAGGGCTTAGCATGTGTATTTCAGAATAAAATTTTTATTTTTATTAGAAGCACCCTGTGTTCGGTTGCCAAATGGTTGCATACATTTAGGCATATGCATAGTAAGAGGAAATGCGCTACAATTAGCCGTTATCGATTCGCCATCAGTTAGCAAGTGGCGAAACGAACGAACTCAATGAGGTACAACCAAACTTGCTATCGTCTATCCGTGCTAGCTAACTTTGTTGTTGCTTTCACATGCAACATTTTTCGTTAGGCGACCGGACTCAAACATAGCGAGCGAGAAGTGGCGAATCGACGACGGCATGGCATCCTATGACACCCAACAATGCACAAGATACTAATTCTTTATTAATAATAGGACAATTATCGGGGAGGCTCAAGAGGCCCACAACAAACACTACCGGGAAAATTATTCCCGGAAGTTTTCTCGTGCAGTATGGTAACCGTGACATATATAACCGGCTGTTGATGAGCTCGGACTCGTTTTTAAGCAATATTTCGGTTCATGACCAAAAAAAGAAAAAATATCAAATCGTTTTCCCCAGACACAATAAAGCTGCTGTTACCCTCTAAATCCGTTGTCAAAGATGTGACAAAGGAATAGTTTGAGGCCAGCGAAGATTCTGAAAGCGAAAACTAATTAACCAATGATAGTGTACACACATTTTATAAATAAAGGTAGTCAATATATTTAAATAGTAAATTATTGGCTAATATATATATTTTATTAATATAACCTATCTGTAATACAAATTATTTCAATTTTACATTTGATAAACAATTTTGAGTAGATAGAGGCAATAAAATATTTTTTGCCGCATAAAACTTGAAAATCTACCTATATGCGGTGTTTCCAAGATATTTAACGCCCTTGTGTCAAAAGTGTATATGTACAAGTATATTTTATCAATCATACCGATAATGTCATGTATTAAAAGAATTAAAAATGAAAATGAATAAAAAAAATTAAATCAGCAAAATGAATAAAATTAAGTGAAATTAATGTTTAATTTCTAACGTAACCTACATTTGTATGTATGTAACTGCTTAACTCCTTAATCTGTAATTAGAAAAAGAGATTAGCTATACAAAATTATAATTATAAAATTATCCTATATTAAACCGATAACTTTTTGGTGTCCAACCTAGTTTTATCGATTATACCTACGAAGAAGAGGAGGAATGTCAAATGTAATAGTAAACAAAAATTGACGCTAGTAAGGAAAAGGGTTTGTAAAAGTATGTTTAATAAAATATTCAGTTAAAATATATCTAAATGGCATAATATGTGTAGCGGAAAAAAGTGGCCACGGTGGCACAGAAAAGAAGTTTAACTTTTCCTCGAGTTGTGTGAATAACAAGCACAACCAATTTGACAGCTAACGAGCTTTGATTGATATTATATTTATATGTAAACGTACTTTTATGCTTTGCCGTTCGCATATGTATACACATCAAATTTCATGAGTACCTAGTACTTACGCCTTTTTTTTAATCAAAGGATACCTTCTTTTATAACAGTTTGTGGTAAACAAAAGTAAAAAAATAAACAATATTTACATGTATAAATAAATTCACATTCATGCTTACGAAGTAATACCGAAGTACTGCACATTAAAATTGGTACATCTGGAGAAAGAACAATCGAATCGCAACAAACGAAATTGAACTTTGAAGGGGAAGAGTAATACTTAATGATACCCTAAGTAGAAATGAGCGAAAAAATTGTTGTTTTATAATAAACCGTGTTTTTACACTTATAGGTATATCTAAAGAGGATATCTCAAAATTCTGACGTGGTAGAGAATTTCTGCAGCCAGATTTGGATTCAGCACCGAAAAATCTAAAAACCGATGAACTCAGGTGGCAAAAAAAGTTAAAATTTTTCGGACTGTGTAATCAATCAATAATCAAGAAAATAAAAAAATAAACACTTTACTAATCTGCGTGCTAGAATTTTCAACGCGAATACAATTTAACAAGAACGCAAGAACGTGGGTTTGCAGCTTCGTCTTTTTATCAATCATGGTTTGCATTTTAATGCATTTAAATTTGTAGATTCTTGTAAATTCAGAAATTTTAGTGCAGAAAAAAGCACTAAAAAGGGCACTAGGCACTAAACCATTTTTTTTGGCGTTCTAATTTTCAAAAAGCACTAAATCTAGTGCTTAAAGCACCAAGTTGGCAACTATGCCCATAGCTTACCGCAAGTGCCAACCGATTGCTGTAAGTGTTGTTGAAGGCGGCGTGCGCGCGCGTTCTGGGAGATGGCTGTTGCGCGAACCTAATGGACAGCAACACCTCTCAGCGATGGTGCAAATTCGTGTTAAGTCGCTCCTTCTTCGCGTTGTTGTTGGCGTTGTTGTTGGAAATGGCTGCCACTTGTACATATCTATGTTCCTCCAGATCAATTTCCAGCTCTTCGATTTTCAGTGTCGGCATTGACTTTGCATTGCATTGCGTCGTCGCGTCAAATATCTTAGCTTCTTTTGCTGTTTTGTGATTGTTGTTGTTGTGCAGTTAGCATTTTCCAACTGCTTTAATACAGATTCTGGAATTGCTATCTGTTTTTTTTTTGTTTATTGCTAAGGTTGATTTTTTTTTCTTTTTTTTTTTTTTTTTTGTAGTTTTTTTATTGTATTTTTCATGCCAATCCAATTCCTAATTTCCTACCTTTTTCCAATTTTCTAGCAGCCAGTACTCAGTTTGTCCAAACTGTGTGTTCCCTGTCCAATTCAACAACATTCAATTCGTTCATTTTTTCTACCGCTTGTGTAGTAGCTTTAAGTTGTTAAAATGTTTTTGTCAAGGAGTAGTAATTTAACAATAGCTTTTGAAAGGTTTTGCTTCCTTAATACTTGATGGTATTTCTTTGCTTGTGGTGAACTTTCTTGAGATTTTAGCGACGCCTTAAAGTGAAACACTAGAAAGATCTACTGAAGAAGGCTCTTTCTAAATACTTAGTTTCAATATTTATGGACCCAAGATCCGAAGATAAAGCCAGAAAACACATTATAAACAGTAAAAAAGAATAGGTTCATTGAGATTTTAGTCAATGTTAATGAAAATGATTTCATGGTCATCTAAATCGATAAATACATAAAAAGGAATCGGCTCAATGTAATCACAGCTGACACTTACCGCTGATTACTTTACGCATGTTTCGGACTTCAATACGAATGTACCTATTGGGTTCTCGACCAGAGAAGAATGGGATGCAGGACCGCCCGAAGCAGAGGGTGGTATATCCATCTAGACTGATGTTTCAAAGATGAAACAAGTAACCCGAGCCGGTCTCTACTTTCTCGGTCCTTTCGTCTAACGAACGACTACAGTGTCTTCCCTGCAGAGATCTACGCTATAGAGATAGGGGCTGGTCGTTTACTTAGTAGTAGAGTTTCAGAAGACAAAGTCACTGTAGGCAAGAGGATCTAAAATATTGAAATCGAAAATTGCAAAGACATGCTGGCGTCACTGCGCCGTATCAACGTCACTCTAGGCTGGGTCCCCGGACGTAGCAATATTGAAGGGAGTGAGTCGGCTGATTAGATGGCCAGATGCCGCTCAGAGTTGCCAATAGCAGAAGCGGTTAGCTCCGTACTACCACTGTTTAGTGATCACGTTAGGAAAATTGATGAATACACCGTGGTCGCGGCTAATGATTTGTGGAATAAGCGGACAGACTATGAGATCACAGATTATTATTGCCACGGCTTAGTAGGAAAAGTAAGAGGGATGTACTGAAACTCAATAGGTCAGCAGTAAGAGTCCTTACCGGCGTCATCACATGACCCTGTGCTATAGCCAACCTTGGCGAATACTAAAAAATACTCTCGGCAGAAGCTGCCGTACTGAGGATGAGGAAGAGTCTCTGTCGATGTTCAGGTCTACAGACGAACAGTATTTGCTTTTCTCCCAATCGGTAGATAACTTACTCATACTGGCCCTATTGAATAATCGTCTGCTCGACGCCCTTAACTCAAAAAGCACCACCGTCCAACAAAGGGGTTTACCTCTACCTTTCTGAAATCTCAGCGGACATGCGCTTTCTACCCGCTGAGTTTCGATCACCCCTTCTAGCGAGTCCATCGACTGCACCGAATTTACTTCTAGTGCATCAAGGAACGCTCGGCGAAGATTTCTGCAGTACTGATCCCAGTTCGTACTCCTAGGATTCCTGAAGGGAAATTATGTAAAATAATATATTTTAGTTCAGCTGTGATGAGCATGCCTAAATTTTTCGCCGCCATCGGCTTGTAGTCCCTTGCTCTGTGTCCAGAAATACCTTTACTGCTAAGCCACGGCTCCTGGATCAGAACCACTTCAGCTCGGATGTTCAGCGGATGTTGGAAATTAATCTGCAGAATCGTCATTCTCCAGAATCCTCTCCATGAGCGCTAGTTCCGCGCTCTCACCTCCAACGTCGACCTCATCGAACGGCCTCCCGACACTGAATACAGCCTCCCGGGCAGAGGAGCCGCCCCAAATGCTCTCAACATCCGTTGCAGCCGAGTCTCCCAACTCCATGCTAGCGGAGTCCACGGCCTCCCTGCTTTACCCAGATGCTACTGGAGGCAGAGGCTCATCAGCTTTGGCTCCGGTCGGTAGGATCCTTAGGACCACCTTCTCGAAACCATAGCTTATGACCCCTTTGGTATCGCTAAGAGCACCGAGGGACTCTGCATTAAGTAGTACCAGCGCATGCCGATAGGATTCGTAGGTCCTCTTCAGCCAGATAACCCCCCAGTTATGCATCGGGAGGAATGGGTTACAGTACCAAAGTATTTATTCGATATCCGCTGAAGAGGAAAGTTAAGTAGGGAGCCATACCTGTGCCCACGGTCGAATAGGAAGATCCACTTTGACCACGGCCACCAGCTTGGCACCCTTCCAAAATACCCCCACCAAGGAAACTGCCTCCTTGTACAGAGCCGCCGACCGTTTGTCTTCAGAGTCTAGTGCGCTTATGCAGCCCATGGTTCCATCTGGCATTCTCACATCTGCGAAGCCTTGGCGAGATACGAACTCGGCTCCACAGGGCCAGAACTCCCCCCCCCCGGTATAAAGATAGCCACGAAGCCTTTTCTTTGCCCAGCTCCGGTTTCCCTACGGTACTGGCCGTGCAGGTCCTACATGAATTCTTACCGACGCTTGTTTGGATTCTCAGAGCTGTTCGCGTTATAATTGTTGTTGTTGCTGTGGTTGTAAGCACAGCATGTGGAAATTCTTAACATATTACAGTGTCCGTGTATTAGCCACCGGTGTTGATTTTTTCGACAGCCCAACAAATGCCGCTACCAACACCAGGGCATAATGGGGACAACGGACACGGAGATGGTGTGGTCACAACATAGACCCTAAGCACACAAGCCCTTGAAAATCTGCAGCAGTGGCGACGCGCGACGCACCGCAATGAAGTTGAACATTAATTTTTCAAGTATAATCGATTGTTAGTTTTGTTTGGTGGCGCCGCATTGCATAATTATTCTAAGTAGTTGGTGGCAATGGGGGAAGAAGGAAAGGTGGAGAGATTGCAAAAAACGACAGGCTTCAGAAATACATATGTGTGAAGAATATTCACGTTTATTTTTTATATTTAAGGTTACAATTTAGTTCGAATGCTTATTATTTAGTTGGTGTTGAGTTCTATTCGAAATTAGTTTGGTTTTGTAAAATTTAAATTTAAATTAGATGAAAGCTTATCGAAAATACAATGTAATTTGAAGAAATGCTGCGCAGCTGATCGGCTCACACGACTCGACGACATATTGTCCATTCAGCGAGTGATAATTGGGTACAGTCCTAGAGCAGTGTACGGATGCCAAGCTAACATTGTGAAAGGCGATTTCCACGTCCAAAAAGGCTGCCAGCGCGAATTCCTTGCGATATAGCGCTTTCTCTTTACCCCCCCTCGGGGGGCGGGGATGTTTAATCCGACTAACCTTTTCGGTAAGCATGTTGGGCCTCGCTGAAGTTCTCAGAAGTAAGGCGTCGCGTTATCTGCAGGCTCAGACGCCTCTTCATTACTTTCAGGAGAAATGATAACAGGCTGATGGTTCTAAAATATTTGGCAGTGCTGTGACCCGTCTTCCTTGCTTAGGAATGAATACCATTCTTACCTTCTCCATGGATTTGGTAATTAGCTAAGGAGGAGACTCGTGCTATAGATAGTCGTTAATCATTGAATTATTGTGGCACTTGCTCGTTGTTGCATGGCAGGGTTGCCTCCATCCGGAACGGATATATATAGGGTTGGAAGAATCTGATATTCAAAGCTACTTATCTTCAGTGATATTTATGTCAACTGGACTGCCTTGCACCTTCTTACTTCAGTTCGCTTTCAATGCCTTACTATGGTGTACTCGTATAACTCACCACCACTTTACATAAATATATTCTGGCTCCGACTTAAAAATCTTTAGAAAGTAACGTTTTAAGGGAAGAAAACATTTGAAACGCTGCTAGACACGTACTTTAAGAAAAGCTCACAAATAAAACTAACTCTATATTTAGATCAGCTTAATCGCTAAATAGAATACTAGGAATTCAAAGTTGTCGCATTGCGAGCCCAATGAAATCCCTTGATCGCCTCGGGTTTCTCTCTTCCAGAAAGACAATCAAGTTGTACATATCCTCGTTTTCGCCAAGCGCTCGCCGAGTTAACACGAGGTCCACTAGTTTAAGAATAATTCAAATATAGTCAAAGGTACGCACAATATCGCTTTTCTCAATGAGACGAACTCAATGATGCATTTTTTTGACAAGTCGTTCGCAACAAAAACCGCTTCACTAACAGTGCACTGTCATTAGCATATGGAATCACACGGCCGCCATTGCTCTTCTGCTCCTCTAGCAGATCGTTTACGAAAGCAATCCAAAGTATCAATCCCAAATAGAAGGAATAATTGGGTTCGAACATGTCTTCACGCGCTAAAAAATAACCGGCGAAGCTTCGCAAACGATAGGGCCATTGGCAAAGTTTCTTTGGTCTCGACCCAAGTCGCCACGCTATTTCTGTGTGGATTGTAGTAACCAATTAACACTATCGTAACGGTATGAAGAGCTTGTCCTGCATCCTTGAAACGTATGTTTGCACGTTTGCGCAATCTTCGCGATCTGGGATTCTCTCTTGGAACTTTTTGGCAAAACACATCTCTTTAGTTGTGGAGTCAGAAACTCCACATATTTCCAACCTTAGTATCTTCCCAAGAATACCTACGTGCAGTTTCTTTATAAGAACAATCATTGGATGGTCTAAATAAGAGTTCCCTCATGACTGCTGTTTCTTGAACAAAAATGTGATTAGGAGTCTATCATAGAAGAGCCTTTAGAGCTACAGTTGAGCCAGTTAATCTGGACTAGTTTTGTACAGAGACATTTTTCTTTAAAAGCTTCAGTAACCGTGTAAAGGGGGTAGATGACTTCAGGTTGCTCTGTAGACAAACTCATGTAGCCCGCATATAATCCCAAAGGCAAAAACGACCTGGCAGGAAAATCCAAAACTAAGATAACCTAAAGTTGAGCCTAGCCATGCAAACTGCTTTATCAAAAGGTTCAGACAATTAAAGGAAGCTCGCTTCAATCAACCCAAAAACCTGCTTGTAGATACCGATATTAAGTTTTCGACTTGGAAGGTCGGTCCTTTTTGGCCTTTCTTGCCTTTAAAGTGATTACCCCCAAGCGGGGAAGAATAAGTTAGCAGGAAACGACGGTGTTACAGGCAGTGAGAAAACCTCTAGATATATTTGCCTTATAGACCGAGGTCTTGTGGATCCAGAGATTAATTCGTGTTTAGTTTATTCCAACCTTACCTGAGCTCTCGTAAACTTGTGAGGAAATACCACTACTCTTCATCACTACCTCTCCCAAAAATAACAGCGGTATGAAAACAGGCTGAGAAAATCGAAATTTCTCATTTCCGAAGGAAGAACTTTTCTCAATGAATTCAACAGTCTCTGGATTCCCAAGACTGTGTTGTCTACCTTTTATTGAAGTAAAGCAACATTTTTTTTTTATTCAAAATGCAACAAGCTTTCACACGATTCACCACGAACATACCATCTTATGGCCAACTGGTGGTGAGTCAACCATCCTGCCGATTACGACGACGGCATTACGATTGGATTGGTGGTGGAGGTTTCCGCCACCGCAACCAAAACTGCCTTCGACGACCAATGCGCGCGGCAAAAGTGCAGTAAGAAGAGGAAGAAAATGAAAAGGAGTTGAAAAGCAGCGAATGCAACTGCAACTACAACAAAACGACTGAAAAGAGTTTTAATCTTCGTGTTATGTGTTTATGTAGTTTGTTGTTGTTATTTATGCAATGCGCCAAGTTTATAACAACAATTATAAAATGATGACAATAATACTCGTACTCATACGCGCGATGCGGCGTGGCGCTGCATGAAAGTTGACGATGCTCCAGACAATGTGATGATGCGCCGCATGATGGGGCGCTTGCAGCATAAACGTCAAATGCGCAGGGATTACAAGCTGTCGGCGGTGGAAACGGAGGCAGACGCCATTAAATTTAGCCTTGGCTAGTTTTTTTTTATTATTAAAGATGTGCTTGCGAAGAAGTACTCTATGCTTGCATGTTACATACATACATATATTTTTTGATGATTGTTGCAATATTACTGCCACTGCAGCATCATTGATGGCGGCTGTTAAGTGCCACACAGCTTGGCTCACGTTTGTGGCAAGTGTAACGACGTCATGGTCATTCGCTGCTAGGAATATCCCGAAACAGTTGACGACGCTGAGTGTGGTGTCATCGAAATTTACACAGTGGCTCAGTAGTGCTAAAAAATTTAATAAAAGGGCATTAAATTTGGCTTCCCTCCCACGCTTGAGAGATCATCCTGAAATTGTGGCCTATTTAGTCTCGCAGAAATGGCAGGGGACTGTTAAAAGATAAGAAAATGACCATCCATGAAACCAAACAGTCATAACTAAGACGACAAAGCTACTTCAGGGCCAAAAGAATATATTTTTTTTAATTTTTTTAAATTTACTTTAGTTAATTTGTACAGGTAAGACACAGTCTTTTAGGTAGTACATCAATCGAATTTAATAATTACAATGGAAATGTATGATAAAACGAAAATAAAATTAAAAATACTTATACACTATACATAATAATGAGATTAACTTATGACTGAAGGTTGAGAAAAGAATGAGAGAAATTTGAAAGTAAATGTTATGAATTGAGAAAAGATAATACTGCTAATTTGAAACACCCCGCCTTACGAATAGTCCTTGTCTTAGAAGGAAGTGAGTTCCATAAACGAATTGTGCTGACAAAGAACATTCTGGATGATGCCGTGTACTTGAAATACGGAACCCGGAGATTCAAAGTCCGGGTAGACTGACAAAAATTCAGTTTTTTATATAGGTAGGGTGGCTTCTGAAAATATATAAGCTTATACAAAAAACAAAGATTACGAAGTTTTAGGAAATTATATATATCGGTTCCGAGAATTTGCGTGGCGCATAAAGATATATGATAAAATTTTCTCTTAGAAAATACGAACCGGGCAGCGTTGTTTAAGGCCAGTTGCAATTTGCTGAGTGAGGCCGAATCCAAGTTACCGTACACAAGCTCACTATAAGTAATGTGGGGTATTATTAGAGATTTGACTAAATTCATCTTAGTGTCTCGCGGTAATAAATAGGCGGTTCTGTACAGATTTCGAAGGGCATTGTATACTTTGCCAACCGCAAAAACGATATGGTCAGTACAAGTCAGCTTAGAGTTAATTTTGAAACCCAAATTGGTCACCACTTCCTGAAAGTGTATCTTATCTCCATTGAGCACAATTTCAGGTAGACTGCTTAAGCCATATGATGCGTTCGATATAGCTATAGCTTTTGATTTTGATACATTAAGGGATAATTTATTTACGTCTGCCCAGTTAGCTATGCGTCTTATGTCTTCATTAAGCCTGAAAAATAGGTCTTCCGAAAGCCCGATCGGACGGGACATGTATAATTGGGTATCATCTGCGTAAAGATGCAACGAGACATTGTGGCAACATGTAACTATGTCATTGATAAATAGTGTAAACAATATTGAACCTAAGATAGATCCTTGAGGAACACCTGATGTTATTGATTTTAAATTTGATACTCTATTATCACATTGAACTTGCTGGAATCGCCCAGATAGGTAGCTTGACATTAACTTTATAGAGTGAGAGCTTAAACCATAGCTAGATGCAAGCTTTTTAAGTAGAATTTTGAAGGCAACCATATCAAAAGCCCTTGAAAAATCCAAGAGTACAAGAACTGTTAGTTCATTGTTGTCATAAGCTGGACGTATATCTTCAAGAACTTTTAACATGGATGTGGCACACTTCTAAATCCTGATTGGACCTCAGTCAGCAAATTGTTTGTGTTTATATGATTGGTAATCTGCATTGCTAACAACTTCTCATACACTTTTGATACAGCAGGTAACAAACTTATTGGCCTAAATTCTTTATACGAACACGGAGATTTAGTTTTAGGAACCGGGATAACATTTGCAATTTTCCACTGACGCGGAAAACTACAAGATGCAATTGAAAAGTTAAATATGTGTGTGAGAGCAGAGGTAGCAAAGGGAAGAATAAGTTTAGTAAATCGTATGCTAATGCCATCGGTACCTACAGCATTAGACTTAATGGCGAATATAGCATCAACTACATCAACTTCCGTTACTACTGAGAAATCAAAAACACAGTCTTTTGGTATACCGTCTACGCCAGTTACAGCGATCAAATCAGCATCAGTTTTAGAGGCATTAATATTTAAAAAGTATGAGTTCATAATATTAGGATCGATTTTGCATTGAATGTTATCTTTTTTAGAAACTCCAAAAGATCGAAGATTTTTCCAAAGCATTTTTGGAGGCAAATTAGTATTAAATTTGTTGTTCAGATATGCTATCTTAGCATTCCGGACACGTATGGTGACAAGAGGCGGTAAGCTTCCCAATCGCTTCCATTTTCTATAAGCTTTTTCCCATTTTTTTATAAGAATTAAAATTTCCTTTGTAAACCAAGGTTTTTTATGCCCCTGAATTTTTATGGTTTTTGGGGGAACAAAACTATCAAAAATGTAATTAACAAGGTTATTAAAATGTTGCAATTTTTCATCTAGCTCAGAATATAACAAACATCCATCCCAGTCAAGACTAGACGCCGCTCTACTTAGTTCTTCCATGTTTGTGCCATTGTAATTCCTGTACGTCAATTCAAAGTTGGGCGCTTTTGTGTTGAACTGCAAATCGTAAGACAAAAAAAGCATTTCATGGTCTGAAATTCCATCCATAGGAAGCTGGTCGAAATGATTAATATAATTTTTATTGCTGACACAGAATAAATCTAGCAAACTAGGCTTAGAGTTTGGAGCAAAACGCGTCGCGAATTGATTAACAATACTTAAATCGTATAACTGAAAATTATTTACGGTATTTTTACTGCGAGAATCATTATTGAGAAGATCCATGTTAAAATCTCCACATATGATAACGTGATCATACTCGACAGAAAATTCAGATAATTTCTGAAATAAGCTCGTTAGATCATTTGACCTATTAGGGTTGTAAACACAAGCCACAAAATACTTTGTTCGAGTGTCACCTATTTCAATAAAAATACTTTCAATCTCACTTGAATCATCAGAACGATAAATAACTTTAGGTTTTAAAACTTCTCCGCAATAAACAGCAACACCACTACCACGAATATTACCTTTTCCGTCATTTCGTAATAACACATAGTTACCCAATGAGTATGAATTATCATCAAAGTGGGATCTGAACCAAGTTTAGGTAACGCAAATTAAATCAACATTTTGATCAGCAAATACATAAGTAAGATAGTCTAATTTTTCAACCGTAAGACTACGGGTGTTTAGATGGCACATATTGAACGATTTATGTTTTTCACAAATTTGCCTTAAAATACACCTCACATGCCCACTGTCAGCACAATCTTTAGTTAGTTTATCCAAAGGCAAAGCAAACAAGCAAGATGTTTTCAACAAAGCAGTAAGGGAAGAGAGAGAAAGAGGGTAAAATAATATATAGTCTGTTCCAATAGCAGTCCGGTTTACAGGATTTAGTCAGAACTTACAGGAAGTCGTTCCTATTGACATAAAACCTGTAAGTGGGAACACATTTGAGAGAGTAACTGAGCAACTGTTCCTAGTCAGTTTAGAAAATGGGCATGGTAGCGCCCACTTATAACTGTATAACTTTATCCTATCAAGTATAACTGAACATACTGTGTTTGAAATAGGGTATAGTTGGTAGTAGGCTAAGAATGAATGATATGGATGAGAAAAATCTAACAACAATCACGAATATACAAAAACTGCGATATTTTAGTAATTACTGAAGCCAACTCACTCAAAATTCCTATTTGCAAAAACCTTTTAGCGGTCAGAAATACATATACATAAGTATGTTGCTATGCTATGGGGTAAGATAGTTATTATTTTGGAATAGGACTAAAATGACGCGTACTTCCCAAATACCAGTTACATGATTCTATCCGTCTGAATAACTGAACTGCCAGTAGATCTACTTTTTTATTTTAATAGATATACATATATTATTTCGTATAACTTCTCACTTTGCTGAAAACTTATAAATATTTCACACATCAATTGTTTATGTTGTGCCCCAAAATTGTTCATAGATCATATACATACATATATACATATTTACTTTGCATTGAAAGCTGAAGCAATAGTTTCCTGTAATGGTTTCTAAACCTAATCGTAAATCCTACCTTCCCCAAATGATGCTCAACATGAGCTCAGAAATAGTATTTTTTTGACAAACGAGAAATATATGTATTTTTTAATCGACACTCCTTTGTATAGGGATACACATATGTACATACATACGTATTTGAACTACTTATTAACCAATACTTTAACACTCATTATCTACATTTTTTAGTGCATAGTTTAAAGGTTTTACCTGCTTAGCAATAATCGCCGAATAGAGGCGTATATATGCCAAATGACTATGCAACCAGCAACCGGAGATTTTAGTGGGAAAATTTTATGTTAACGAGGTGTAGGTAGTCAAATCCTACCATTGTACTTTGTGCATAAGTACTTGCTAACGCATATAGATTCGCTTTAAGGTTATTGAGGAATGGATGAAGTTGAGAGACGATCTCTCGTCATATTTTGACACTTACGCCATCAAGTTCTTGTAGAAATAATACGTAAAACTGAACGCGTTTTTTTCAAAACTGCAAAATCAGTTTAAAATTGGGTGAAAAAATAAAAGATTTTATGAAAACTTCAAAACAAAATCCAACAAGTGTTTAATTGCGAAGAACATAGCAGCATCAAATTCAACAACTTCAATATATACTACAATCCAGGATATCCAGAGAGGGAAAGAAGAAGAACTACTTGGAGCGGACGGAAAACCAGACGAGCTGAACATATAACCGGCAGAGAATTTTCGTAAATATTTTATAATTTTAATTATTATACAAAATTTATATTAGTTTTAGAATAAGTGTATACAAATCAATCATGCCAAGGTTAAGTAGGAAATCTGTTTTATTGCGACGCACTGAGAATAGAAGGAGAATGCAAATTATTCGCGAAGATTCTGAAAATAGGTTCAATGAGCAGTCCCAAGATACAGAAAATCGCTCTAGACGACGGTTAGATCCGATAAACCGATCTGCTGAGCAACGTTTGAATACGATGCAACGCAGATTTCGTAGAAGAAATATTGAGTTTCGTTCTACTGAGCAAGTAAGGAATACCCAGGCACATAGATCTCGTCGAGAAAATTCTCAGATTCGCTCTGCTGAGCAAGGCAGGGATACCGAAAGACGTAGATCTCGCCCCGAAAATTCTCAAAGTCGCTCTGCTGAGCAAGAGAGAAACACCCAAGCACATAGATGTTGCCGAGAGAACTCCGAAATTCGCTCTGCTGAGCAGGTGAGGAATACCCAGGCACATAGATCTCGTCGAGAAAATTCTCAGATTCGCTCTGCTGAGCAGGTGAGAAATACCCATGGGCATAGATCTCGGCGCGAAAACTCTCAAATTCGCTCTGCTGAGCAAGAGAGGAATACCCGACAACATAGATCTCGCCGCGAAGGCTCTCAAATTCGCTCTGCTGAGCAAGAGAGGAATACCCAGGGACATAGATATCGCCGCCAAAACTCTGCAATTCGCTCTGTTGAGCAGGTGAGGAATACCCAAGAGCATAGGTCTCGTAGAGAGAATCCTCAGATTCGGTCTTTTGAGCAAATTAGAAATACGATACAACATAGAAATCGCCATGAAAATTCCGTAATTCGTACTGTAGAGCAAAGCAGGAATACCCTTCAGCATAGATCTCGACGCGAAAATTCAGTAACTCGGTCTGTGGAGCAATCCAGCAATACTGAAGCTCGCAGAGTCCCCGCAGCACAAGTGAATATAGACATTTGGAACGATTACGTGATCGTACCCAAAGATACCAATCTCGATTAGATACTGGACGTAGGGAAAATGAGCGTGAGAAAATCGGGATGAAACGTCTAATTTGAGACGGCGAATTCAATGTCGAGTACGTATTCATAGAGTTGACGTAGAAAATAGACAAATTGAAAATGAGAGGCAGTCAGAGCGAATTCGATCAATACGTGATAGTAATGCTGATAATGATAATTCTGAAAATGATTCAGGCTTTAATAACTTCAGACGCACTTATTTACAAAGCATTAAAAAGGGGCCAACAATAGTTTGTATTTCCTGTGGCGGTTTATGGTTTCCACACCAAGTACGCCAATTAAACTTCAATTTAGTTTCCCAAAGCCACCCGAATGTTGCATCAGCCTTCTATCTTTTGGATAAATTTCCCTCCGAAAATGGAAACTTTAATTTTTGTGACTTGCAGAAATGCAATATTGAATAAAAAGCTGCCAAAGTTATGTCTCGCTAATGGACTAGATTTTCCAGAAATACCTGATTGCCTGAAGAATCTAACACCTATAGAAGAGCGTCTTATGATGCCCAGATTACCATTCATGACGATTCGCCCATTAGGGTATCAAGGGCAAGGTTCACTAAAAGGTGCTGTTGTAAATGTCCCTATTTCCGTGAATGACATTGTGACATGTCTTCCTCGATCGTTTGATCAAACACATGTCATTCCAATTCATTTGAGAAGGCGTATGGAATACAGTCACGATTATATGACGGATACCATACGACCTGCAAAAATTATGGAAGCTTTGCGGTTTTTAGTTAACACCCGTTTGTACCGTAAGCACAATATTGAAGTCAACGAAAATTGGATTTCGAACTTTACTAACCAAGAAGAAGTCCCTTTTATTGCGTCTGTCGAAGATGCTCCGTTGATTGAAAATATTTATAGGGAACAAGTTATTTCCCATAATATATCCTCAAATGTTCACCCACCCGTTGAACCAGTTGTTGAAGAGCCTAATGTTGGTGGCCAAGAAACTTTTCTTGATAATGTTCCTGTAGAGAACTTTGACATTAACCGTTTGGTGATAGCTCCCGGCGAGGGCCAAAGGCCTCTTGATATAATACAAGATAATGACTCAGAAGAATTGTCATTCGCTACAATTTATGCTGGGCAAAAGCGCACTTGTACAGAGACGTACAACAAAATTGTACGATCTGAAATCCGCCGGTATGATAGAAGGGCTTGCACCTTGCCTAAATTATTTTACGACTACAAAAAGCTAGAATTATTGCAAATTAAGAACAGCACGTCAGTTTGCCTTCGAAAATTTGCCGGTCGTAACCAAGTGACAGCTCAAAATCTTTTAATTGATAACTTTGTTCAAAGCTTGATTCAGCATGATGATGGCTATAAGGTTCTAAAAGGTGTCAGATCTTCTCCTGCGCACTGGGAGGCGGAGAAGAAAAAGGCTATTGCTATGATTCGCCAATTTGGCCTCCCTACCTTCTTTATTACTCTATCAGCTGCTGAGTTCCAGGGGCTGGAGCTATTCGTGATTTTAGCTAAAACAGTCGACGACAGAGAAATCTCTGAGGAAGACGCCAATAATTTGTCAACTCAAGAGCGATATCGTCTTATCCGTTCAGATGCTGTCACCTGTGCTAGGTATTTTGACTATCGTTTCCGTCAAATGCTAAAAATTTTCAAAACAAGCGGGGGCATCTTTGACGAACATTCTATTAAGAATTTCTATTGGAGAGTTGAATTCCAACAAAGAGGTTCTCCTCACATACATGGAATGTTTTGGCTTATTACGCCCCGAAAATCGATCTACAAAATCCTCTTACTTTTCCGGATGCTATTAGTTTCATTGATAAATATATTTCAGCGGATGGTTCTGTAAGCCACTTGGAAAACTATCTTGAATATCAAAAGCATAACCATAGTCGTTCCTGTACAAGAGAAATAAGGGGACAACAGGTTTGCCGATTTGGTATTCCTTACCCACCTATGCCTTCCACCCAAATTTTATTACCTTTGTCAGAAAACATATAAAACTTGGAAGTGCATAGGGAAAACTACTTCAAAATACAAAACCTTTTGAATTCTAATCTTCTTTCGGCTGATATTTCCAACTTAAGTAATTTTGAAAGTTTTCTCACAGACCAAAGAATAAATATTTCATTCGATGATTACTTGCTTGCGCTAAGATCGAGTTTAGCAAAACCAAAAATCTTTTTGAAGAGAAAACTAGAAGATCGATTCATTAACGCATACAACCCCATTAGTTTAGGCCTACATAAAGCCAATATGGATATCCAGTTTATATTGGATGCATATGCTTGCTGTTCATATATTATTAACTATATAAACAAATCAAATAGAGGGATTTCTAGGCTCTTAAATGAAGCAATATCAGAAGTGAATGCCGGTAACTATACCATTAAGCAAAAACTTCAGCATATAGGACACAAATTTATTTCTGGTACAGAAATATCCGCCCAAGAAGCAGTTTATTGCAGTATTGGACTTCATCTATCGGAAGCGAGCAATGCGGAAGTCTTTATAAATACCTCTCGTAATGAAGAACGAGTGCGGATGGTAAAACCTAGAGCGCAACTACAGAATCTTCCTTCGGACTCGACCGACATATTTGTTTCTGAAATTTTAGAGCATTATGTTCAGCAACCGACTCAATTAGAGACCGTATGCTTAGCTGATTTTGCATCTCTTTATACATATGTAATTTCAGCCATAAGGATAGCAGGTAGTGATGATGATGAAGATGGTAGGGAGGCTGACGACTTCCTTGGACATGGGAATGCTCTTCTTCTGAGAGACGGTAGTGGTTTCGTTAAAAGACGTACAAAGCCATGTGTCATCAGGTCCAGAAGATTTAGCCCCGATACCGCCAGAAGTGATTACTTCAGGGAAATGGTAATGCTTTACCATCCATGGCGTGATGAACATCGGGGCCTCATTGAAAATGATAACGAACAAACTTGTGTAGAAAATCATGTTTCAATAGAGGAAAATCAAAGAAAGTATGATGTTTTTGATCAACGAGAGCTCGAAAATGTTTTACATCATCTTCGCGATGAAGTAGATGTTGAAACAATTGAGCAACATAACCCACCTGTTGTAGATACTGAGTTTAGGGTTCTAGCACTTCCCGAAATAGACCCTGGCTTGAATTTGCTAGATCTAAATGAAGGAGATACATCTAATAATGATGGGGACTCAGGCGGGAATGTAAGACTAATAAAACTCCCACCTTTGATCCCCGTAGAAAACTTTCTTTCTTTAGTTCGTAGCCTAAACTTGAAACAGAGAACATATTTGACCCATATGCTGCACAAGATGAAAGATAATCAGCCATATTATGAGTTTGTGGGAGGTGGAGCAGGAGTTGGAAAGAGTCGTTTGATATATGCAATTATCAGACTCTTAACCATCGGCTAAACTCCGTTCCAGGTACGAATTAAAGTTCGTTGAAAGTTCTTCTTTGCGCCCCTACAGGAAAGGCAGCTTTCAGAATAAATGGTTTAAAACTTCGCTCTATCTTTTCACTTCCCGTAAATCAATCAAGTCTAGAGTTGCGGCCACTTAGCAATGATGTCGTTAACTCAATCTACTCAAAACTCATTGATCTAAAATTAATAATCATTGATGAAATATCAATGGTAGGGGCACGAATGTGTAGTTCAATCGATGCTAGACTTAAACAAATCTTCAAAAGCAGTAATGCATTTGGAGGTATCCCCATTATTGCTTTTGGTGATTTAAAGCCACTTTCGCCAGTTGGAGATAGGTGGATTTTTTCTCCCAATCCTAATGACAGCTACAGTACTTTAGTTGGGTCACCTTTGTGGGAATTATTTAAATACTTTGAGTTAACTGAGGTAATGAGGCAAAGAGGGAATCAGCCTTTTGCTATCGCTTTAAATAATATGGCATCCGGTACTATGACAAATGATGACATATCTTTAATCGAAAGCCGTGTGGTTAACTCGAATCAAATTCCTGATGATGCAATCCACCTTTTCTGGTCCAACGAAGAATCTAATAATTTCAATGCACTCAAACTAAGTCTTATCCCCACGCCAACTATTCTTTCAACTGCTAAGGATGTAGTCAAAGGGATAGGTGTGAGCGCGCAAGCTTCGAATATTTTGGAGAGAGTTCGCCTTTTCAAATCTTCGGAAACGCAAGGCCTTTCATATAATTTGACATTAAAAACCACAGCCAAATATATGATCACTGTAAATATCAATACAGGTGATGGCTTAGTAAATGGGGCTACGGGGCAGCTTATGCATATTGATTTCGAATTTTCCATGCCATCAACTATTTGGTTAAAATTTTTAGAACCATCTGTGGGTTTGTTGGCGAGATCAAAAAAGTCTCATCTGGGTGATACTTCGTGGACACCAATTGAAAAGACAGTGAGAGCCTTTCAGTATAGGAGGAATGAGCAGATTACAATCGAAAGAACCCAATTTCCGGTTGTTCCCGCTGAGGGAATAACTATCCATAAAAGCCAGGGTGCTACGTATAACAAAGTCGTTGTACACACCCGGCCCAGGATGCCCAGGGCAGCTTTGTATGTAGCTTGCAGCCGAGCCACTAGTGCAGATGGTCTGTTCATACCTAATCCATTTTCAGCATCGGACCCAGTATATAAAGAACTTATTGAATTGAGTACCTCAAAAGCCCTTACTTCAACCTTCCACTTCATGGTTTCACGAACATCAATACTACAATATCATAATGCTCAGAGCCTTCATGCTCATATAGATGATGTTAGAAACGATTACCTGATGCTATCTTCGGATATATTATGTTTCGTCGAGACATGGAGCTATCCTTCGGAAAATTTTGAAATTCCTGGTTTTATTCTATTAAATGAGCTAAGGATAGATAGCACCACAACACGGAATAGGAATAAGAGAGGAATTTTAGTATATGCAAAGTCTGAGATTGCTTCATCAATTCAACTTTGCAGAATTATAAAAAAGTATACTGGCCATAAGGCTTTAGCAGCCGTACTATTCAAACATCTTAACATATATGTATTGGTGCTTTACAGGTATTCCGTTTTTCGTATCGGAGATATGGCAACAGTGCTCCGAGACATTCTCAGTAATGGCTTGTGTAATCAAGAAGTTATTATTGTCGGGGATTTCAATCTATGCCTTAGAACTTATGGGAATAGAATAGCAAATCTTCTAGGAGAATGTAATCTTAGATCGCTATTAGATTCGGAATGTTCGACAACTCTTGCAGGATCTCAAATTGTTTGGGCGTTTTCGAACATAAATGGTGCTCAAATTAAAGCAGTTGTATATGAAACAGTTCACAGTTACCATGACAGTATCTCCATTTCCGTGTCAGATTTAATTCCTTCCTCTTAACCGTCTCAATAAAAGTTATTTTGTACATATTTTCTCTTCTTTCATAAAAAAAA
>NW_023458560.1:59076417-59094799 GCF_013731165.1 Rhagoletis pomonella
GGAGCATATTTTTCCCGATATAGAACATAGAACTAGTGCCCAAATTGGCCTGAAGTTGGCTTTGAACAAGTCCTTAACTTGTCCCAAAATTATCTCAAAGAAATCTTGGAACGGTCCCAAAATGGTCCCTTGCTAGACCCAAACAGGTCCCTAAATGCTCCTGAACTAGTCCAAAAATTGTCTTAAACTAGTCCCGAAACGTTCCTGAAATAGTCGAGAGCCAGTCTCGAAATGCCTAGAAATGCTCATGGAATAGCTCCGGAACGGTCCTGAAATAGTCCTAAACAGATAGACTGAGGTAGTCCTGAACAGGCCCCAAAACGGACGAAAAAGTCTTGATCATTTCCCGAAATGATCTCGTACAAAGCTTGAAATGGTCAGTTATTAGTCTAAAAATGATCCCGAACTAGGCCCAAAATGGCCGGAACTAAGCCCAAACAAAGTCCAAAACTAGGCCCATCCTAATCTACCTCAAAATTATTCCGAATCAGTCCTGAAATATTCCTGAGCTCGAAGTTCTAATCCCAAACTGATGCTCAAGGAATCTTTAACTCTTCCCGAAAATGTCCTGAACCGGTAACAAAACAGTCCCGAAATGATCCTGAAATGGTCCTAAACTAGCCACGAAATGGTCCTGAAATCGCGCTGAACTTGTCCAAAAATGTGTTTTTGTACACACAAGAAGAAATTAAAGATTTCCCGCTGGTTTAACGCAAATTTTACCCCCAATGAGGGCTAAGTTATTTATCACAAATACAGGGATCTGGCAGATACACCTAAACATTGTAGTGGCCACTGCTTTATTCTCATAAGCCAACGCCATCGTCCTACGAAGGGAGTATATCTGCTTTTGCTACGAAATATTAGAGGGAAATAGTTACCACTCGACACACAGACTAGGCAGTCAATTAACTATTATATATTGACTAAACAGACAAATATTGATATCTATCCGTCTTCAATTCTAGGCTCTCTAATGTATGTGGTGTATGCACAGAGAAGGGGTATCGATAAGTCGTTAGTTTGTTCATTGATGCTAAGCATATATGAGGTAGGTGACCGTTTCAGACACCGAGAGCTGCCGTCAGCTATTCACCGTCTCCGAAATTAGTCTCTAGAATAGGTCAGCATATACTATCACTAACAATGTACACCAGGCGTTCTTCGGTGAAGCTGTCTAAATATTTGTTGAGTTGGGTACTGTGACCAGGCGACCTTTTGTACTCATTACAATTCCACGCCAAATTCTAATTAATTTATGAGATCTAAGTAATAGGCTGCTTGTTGGCATAGAGTGCACGTGTTTTTATTATCCGAGATTGATGATACGAAGTATTTCTTCTAGCATCTCGACATTGCACATTAGGTCTAATGATACATTTGACTGTGCGAAACTCCAATTTCGTAAAGGCAGTTTAAAATTATTTTTTGTTGCCATTCTGTGGGGAATACTCCAAAATAACAGAAACTTCACTTAGTTTTTGTAAAATAAAAAACACCGTTATACAGCAATAAACCAAAGTTACACTTTCAAAACGTTATTGATACGTTGTTTGCGCAACCGGTTTATTTTGTAAATTTCAAGTGCATTGTTTTTGTAAAGTTCGAATAACTAAAGGAAAATTTTAAATGGGAAACAAAACTATATCTAAGTGAGAACCTATGTCCCAATTTAAAAAAGTGACTTTTTATCATTTGTTGGCAAAAAAACTGACTTATTTGCATAACCTCAAAAATTTTCTGATTTATTTCCATTTATGATTTTATGTAAGCTTTTACAATTTTGTTAACTTTCGGCAAACAATATGGAATCGGAAATGGATGAACTAAGATGTAATGAATTGAATTTATTTTACTTAACTTGCCGTTTTTAGCCGTTTTCAAGAAAAACGGTTTTTTTTGGGATATCATGCTATCACAAAAGGCAAGTTGTTTGAAGTTTGGCTGATTGGATGTTCGAAAAAAGAAAAGCGTTTTTCGGTTGTCAACCATGTTGAAAACAAAATTTGGTGCTGCTGATATTTGCGAAAGTTCCATGAAACTCTTAGAAGAAAAACCGCGTATTTTTTGCAATTATTTATCAAATAAATATGAAAATTATGGGAAAAAATTTGGAAAGGATGCTAAAATATTTAGATCTGAAAACATTGTGTTTCTTGCTGATGAGGTTCTTTTCGAAATCAAAAAGCCAACTGTGTCGACTATCGGCCGAATTCTAACTTTCGCTATCGGTAAAGTGCTAAAATAGGATAGTTAACCTTTTTCCGAATTTTTAGCTATCTCCAAAAATATCTCCAACATTTTTTGATGATAAATAATCCATTTTAATGGTGATAAATAGAGAAAAAAATAGCAGCCTTCATTTGGATTACATTTCATCTCCTGTAGCGTAGCCGAGGCTAAATTACAAATACACTAGCGCCTTCGCAAAAAGGCAAATCATTAAGAGAACTTACGGACTGAAACTTCGATTTTTTTTACTCAAAGTGAATAGAGCTTTGAACATTCTTTTAACAAATTAGTTTCATAAACATTCGTATTCTTTTCAGGAAGTTATAAGCGAGTTTTGTAAATGTGTCACAAAGCAGCATTTGTATTCTGAATATCGTCGTTTAAAGTACAAAACCGCGTATCGTCATTCTGCAAAACCGCGTAACTGACATTGGCTGCCAAAAATTGGATTTGCTCACACAAGCTCTTGGCTCCTTATCCATTCGTCCTGAAATATACTAGCCAAAAATACGATTTCTTTATAAAAAGGAGAATCGTTTTGAAATATGAATGTTTTTACTCTCTAGAAAATAATTTATGAAACCTCACATACGCGGTTTTGCATTATCTTGATACGCGGTTTTGCATTTTCCTGATACGCGATTTTGTACTTTAAACGACGATATAAATAATATCGGTGCAGAATTTAGAAATTGTTATTATTATTATGGGCCATATGCACAGCGACCTCTAAAGTGGTCTATTGTGCGTGGCCCCCGGCCTATATGGGAAGGCTCTTAATGTAGCCTAGCACCTCCAAGGGTTTTTGTTCCAAATTTCAAATGGATTAAGGGTAGCGCCACCAAAGTGGGCTAGTCTGCGCCTAGCGAGAGCATCACATTCACAGAGAATGTGTTCTGGCGTTTCTTCGTCCAGCTCACAGACGTTTGTTTCTGAAATATTGAATTTACTGAGGTGGTAACGAATAGAACAGTGTCCCGTGTAGTACCCAGTGAGAGTTTTGAGGTCCTCTCTGCTTAAATTGATTAGTTTCTTTGAAACTTCGTTTAAAGGACAGATAAATCGTTTGGCTTGTCTTTGCCCTGGACATTCCATCCAATGCTTGTTGAACATTTTGTCTACCCAGTTATTTATGGTCCCCTTTATATGTGCTTTGTGAGCCCACAAAAGGGTTCCGGACCATAAAATACTGCGGCAGCTCCCCGTTTCGCTAGGCAGTCAGCCTCCTCATTGCCATCATGTCCCTCATGCCCTGGTATCCATCCTAGTAAAACTGTATTCTTGTCACCAAGAGCATTTAGGACATTGCGGTAATCATATAATAGCTGAGAACTTATTTTGTGGGACTTCAGGGCCAGTAGGGCTGCCTGACTGTCCGACATAATGCAGATATATTTCGATGACGTTCCTCTTCTAAGACATTCTCTGCCACAAATTTCTATTGCATGAATCTCCGCCTGAAAGATGGTGTCGATTTTTTAAAGTTCGGCCCAAAAATGCCAGCCCCAGTTTTACCATTTTCAAGCTTAGATCCATCAGTGTACCAAACCTCCCCATTAGGTTTGGTGTATGGGTTCCCTGTATTCCAGAGAGCTCGATCTGCAATGTGTACCTCAAATTTCCTAGAGATTTCTAGTTTTGGAACCATTGCATCGCGCATTTGTAGTATGGGGTCATTAGCGAATTTCATTAGGACCTTCATGTGACCCGTCATATTTCCTATTTTCAGGTCGGAGGTGTTCAGGATTCTCAGTGCCGCTGTGGTAGCCTCTTTTTCTATTAAAATAGGAAAGGGAGGTACTCCAACCAGGGCGCTGAGAGCATCGGCCGGGCAGGTCTTCATAGCTCCTGTTATGCCAATGCAAACTATTCTGTGCAATTTACTTAGCTTAGTGCTTGCATTTCTTTGTGTAGCCTTAGTCCACCATGCTAAGGAAGCGTAGGTTACTATTGGCTTAACGACAGTAGGTCATTTTGGGGGTAAGGCCCCATGTTTTACCAAAAAGTCGTGAACAGGCAAAGAAGGCCTTCATCGCATTGTTGATAACAGTGTCCAAATGTGCATTCCAGTTAAGTGTTTTATCAAGAGTTACTCCCAGATATTTAGCTTCACTGGAAAATTCTATTTCTGTGCCGTTAAAAGTGAGTTTACTAGTAGATAATTTCCTCCTTCGAGTGAATGGAACAATAATAGTCTTCGTAGGATTGATAGTTAGGCCTTTATCTTCACACCATTTGTGTGTGATGCGTAGGGTTTGTTGCATGCGGTTGGTGATAGTTTCGTCATGAAGCCCTGTTATGCAGATTACCAGATCATCTGCGTAGCCTTGCGTATTGAAGCCTTGGCTGTTCAGTGTGAAAAGAAGTTCGTCTACAACCATAGTCCACAAAAGGGGAGAGAGTACACCCCCCTGAGGGCATCCCCTTGCGGCTGTTATCGATTCCATCCTGCCTCCTAATTCCAAACTGATGTTTCGTGTTCTTAACATTGATAACACCCATTGATTTATGATTGGGCTTACACCCTTTCTTAACAACGCATATTTTATTGCCCTATATGATGTGTTATCAAAAGCCCCTGAAATATCAATAAAGGCGCAAAGGGCTATATTTTTAGACTCCAGAGCCTTCTCAATTTTTGAAGTAAGGCTATGAATGGCAGTCTCAGTGGATTTCCCAGGTTGATAGGCAAATTGGTTCTTATTCAGAGGTCGTTCCCTTAGGTTGACTTCTCTGATGTACTGATCCAGTATTTTCTCCATGCCTTTTAGAAGAAAGGAACTGAGGCTAATTGGTCGGTAGGATGACGGTAATTGTTCCGGCTTACCCATTTTGGGTAGAAACACGACCTTAACCTCAGACCATAAGCTGGGAATGTGACCCAACAAGAGCGAAGCTCTATAGAGTTTAGAGAGGACCGGCGCTATGTGTCTAATTCCATGCTGCAGGAGACATGGATAGATTCCATCCGGCCCTGGTGATTTGTATGGGCTAAATGTTGATAAATCCCATTTCACCCGCTCTACAGTGGTCATAGACTCATCACTTGAACATAAAAAAAAGCAGAAAAGTCTGTTTTAGGAAAGCCAAGTCTGTTTAAGATTTTATTTACTGCCTTTACATTTGTTTTAACGTTTGCCATCTTTTTACATTAAAATAATGCAATATTTTAGCTGCTTTTAATTTCGCACAGAAAAAGTAATCATTTGACCTAATGTACATTGCCACTGCATTAGAGAAGCAGTTGCTCAGCAATTTTACCTGAAAGGTCATAAAAACGTCATGAACCGCTTGGCCGATTACAGGGTGTGTAAAGGAGACTTCTTAGATTAGGTTAGGTATGCTGGCCAGCTACTGCGTGGCTTCGAAGAGCCCATTGAGGTTCATAGAGTTACCAGATAAACTACGACCACTTTGAGCAGCTTATCACAGCGTACCAAGAGCAATGTTGAAGAACATCGCAGCGCTCTTAGCAAACTGAAACACCTTTTTATACCCTACCTTGGTGGCGGCTTCCAGATTAGGTAGAAAACCTGCTGCCAACAGACTAACGCGCAGTCTGCTAAGGGCAGGGCACTCGCAGAGGATATGCTCCATAGTCTCTTCTTCCGTTCTGCAACTTCCACAGATCTTATCGTTAGCCACAGCCAGTTTAAAGGCGTGTGGTGCCAGCAGCCAACGTCCTGTTAGAGCACCCACCAGTCTTCCCTCTTGAGGGAAAGGAAAAACTTCGTGAGCTTCATGTCATACGCTCTGCACCTAGAACTGGATTTTTTCTTCGTTTCCTACCATGCCTTTCTGGTCCTTTATTCAGAAGAAGCTAACCTTGTTGTTTGTCGCCGAGACATTTGGCACACTCCATGAGCTCGAAAACCAAAGAAGACCAAGATCACAAGATTCCCATCAAAATATTTTTGCTGGAACTTCATCCTTCCCTAGACTCATGGCGTGGATCCTGACTTGGAGTAATCTTTGGAAGTTTGCTCATTTAAACTGAAGGCCATGATATATACCCAAAGGTGGTCGTGTTGATGGCTTCAATGTTATAATGTGTAAAGTGCAGCTGCGAGTTTCCAGAGGCGTTCCGGTATACCTTTTTTTATATATAAATTAAAGTTCTTTCCAAAGTTTTCTGAGGCTGCAGGGGTTTCATATTCGCAGATGATATCTCTTCCACAACCTTCTCTAGTGAAATTTGTTAGGAAACGTTTGGACGTCATGCTTTTATTGCCGAGGCAATGAGGTTTTGTCCGTAATCGTCTCACAACAGTTAGATTGTCTCTCAAGATCCTGCTCCGTTAGGGTATCATTAGGCTTCCAATAAATTCATTTTACTATCGCGGACCCAATACTATTCCTCAAGATTTTTCCCTACCATTAGAGCTTTTGTGATTATGGAGGTGGTAATGTCGACATGTTTCTTCCATGAGAGTGTGGTTTCGAGTGTAGTGGCTAAATATTTCACTACAGAAACGATGCCGCTACCAGCAGTCAGCACTAGTTTTCGACATTTCCTAGCTGCCACAATCACTAGCGGATGACGTTGCGTTAACCCAGAAGAAAATTTGTAATTCCTTCTTGTGTGTACAAATGATAAGTTCTGGACTAGTTCAGGGGTATTTCTAGATAATTTCGGCACCGTTTCACCGCTTATTTAGACCTTTTCGGGACTAGCTGGGGATCATTTCCGGACTAGTTTGGGATCATTTCTGGCCTAGTTCACGACTATTTGAAGATCATTTTAGAACTAGTGCTGGACCATTTCGAGCCTAGTTCAAGACTGTATCGCGAGCATTTCGAACCTAGTTAAGAATCCTTTCGGGATGAGTTTAGGAGAATTATAGGGCCATTTTGGACTTGTCGGGGACCATTTTCGGAATAATAAAGGCCATCTCGATACCGTTTCAAGACTTGTACGAAATCATTTCAGAACAACTTCAGGACTTTTTCGACCGCTCGGGAATCTGTGCAGAACTATCTCACGACCATTTGAGGCTAGTTCAGGTGACAAATTGACGATCATTTCGGAACTTATTCGGGATTATTTATGGAGTAGTAAGGAACCGTTTCAGGACTGGTTCTAATTAATTTCTAGACAAGTTTAAAACGATTTCAGAACACTTTTGGGATAATTTTTGGGGAAGTTCGAAACTAGTAACGAAATGAGCCCGAAACAGTCCTAAGTGGTCCGACAAAATTAAGAAAATAAATTCAGCTTAAAGTTTAATTTTTAACCTAACCTATTTATGTATTTATTTACGTATCTGTCATCTTTGTGCCCTAAGCCTCTCCCACTCTAATAATAGTTGCAAAAATAGTACGTAAGAGGAGCCCAATATCCCCGGCTTTCATATCTCACATCATTAGAAGAATATTGCACCTGGTTTCTCTTCATTTTCTGCGCGTTTTTCTATTCATTTATGGCTTATCTTAACTTTCAGCACGTACTCAAAAAATATTTACATATATACTTATATATATTTATCTTTTGTACTTTCTCTACTTGCCATTCAAATTTATCTTCACGTGAAGAAACTAAACTAAAATATTATATATAAACCACTCCAAAAAGAAGAAGTGGGAAAGATAGGTGAATAATAGCACCAAGGCAATAAACTCCGAAGAAAAATGTGAAAAACGTGCATAAGTACTACGAATATCAACGCTGGCGGTTATGAATGCACATTGCCATTGTCGCAATGAAGTAGATAGAATAAATGCAATTTTCCTTCTATGCAATAACACGAAAAATACATAAAGTTATATACAAAAGATATTTTCATTCACATTTATGACTCAACGCTCGACTCGACTCGACTCGATTCCACTAGTCCAACGGCGTAGACGAAGTGTCCATTGGCAGGCAGCGTGTAAGCTTTAAGGACATAACAATTTGATTGCGATGGTGATTGTGATTTTCCCCAGGAGACAGCGTAACACAACACAACATAGCACAACGCAGCACAAAAATAGATAAGAGAATGGTACGGTTGTCTGAAATCACAGCAATGACACTTAAAGAAAATGTTTTGGAAAGAAGGTGGGGAGTGGCGATACCAAAAGGAGTTCACTTAGATAAGTAATAAGAATGAATATCACAAAAAACTGTTGACGTTTGCAATTTCATATTAACTAAGTTAACATTTGATATGATTTTATGAATGCTGTAATCCTCTTAGAATCATACATATGTATGTACAATAGGGTGCTCCACCAAAAGAAGTTGCGGTTTTCCACCAGAATTTTAAAGTTGATTATATTTTAAGACTTCGCCAAAATATTTTGGAAAAATATTAGGATTTACGTGAGCTAAACCAATTTCAAAATACCCCCAAAAAGCTCATAGTTTTGATTTGTATGCAGATCTTCGAAGGTTATACCTTGCACATATTATAGGGTACTAGGGTGCTAGGTGGCGCTGTAGTCGATTTATTCATAAAAGGAAACGGAGCCGGGCCGAGAGAAGCTTTCAAATTGCTGTAGATGTACATATATGAAAGTGCTTATACAGAAAGCTTTTTCAGATTTTTTGGAGTTGAAAGCAAAGGAGTTTTTGAGTTTTAATTTTCCAGCATTATTCTGTGAAGCACAAAAAGTGTCTCGCCGTCTAATTCTCCTCAAGGCAGGAAGAGCAAATGAAGCTTTCCAGTCATTGCTGAGCGAAACTTTCAACCAAGGTGGGAGAAGGTGGGTGGGTGCTTTTACTGCTTCCGGACCGAGAATACTTGGCCCGTGCTCTCTCTGAACAACAATAATTAGATGCCCATTACCAAATCTTCCGAGTGACTTGGTTCCCAGAGTAAAACAAGATCTTATGTTTTCCAATAAGAGACTTGCATTGCTGAGCTAGTTAGAGGCCTGGCCAATGCCTTAAGTGCCGCTTAGCTGTTACTACTTGGCTTGGATATAAACTCCAGAATCTGACCGTGTGGAGCCAACAATAAATATTCTACAATGTATAAGCACTACAGACTGTACCACACCAGCAACGATTTCTCTTTTTGAGCCTACAGGTGGCCTTAAGAGCTTAAAAATTTACTCTTGAGGGAGCAGTAAGGTCGGCGAATTCTGTATATTTTATAGACTAGTCAAATGATCTTTTTATTAATACGCTAACAGAAATTTTGTCCGCCTTCGTTTGGCGATTGTACCGAACCGATTTCACAGGAGAACACGATTGGAAAGGTATTTTTCTGTATATGAGCAGAATTTTTTATGGTTTCAAAATTTGTTGAAAATTATGGCCAAAATCGTCGTTTCAAAATTTCCGTGTTTGTGTATAGTTGTTGTTGCAACCTGTTAAATTTGAGTTGTTTTCGCATTTTGTGTTACTTTGTATTTCAAATTAAACTTTGTAGTAAAGATAAATGTGATGTTGAAGAAATAAATGATAAAAACGATTAAGACAGAAAAGAAACGATTAAGAAATGAAAATAAAGACGAAAATGAAATTGATGCGGAGAAATACTTCGAAATTTGGGTAATCTAAGTGGTAAAAAAAATTATTTAAATTTTTCGATAGGAAACGAAATAAATACAGTTATAAAAAAATTAGTTATCGAAAGTTATTAAGTTATCGAAATTTACCAAATCATCGAACTTTATATTTATGAACTTTATCGAAACATATCGAATTATTGAAATTGATCAATGTTTGTTGAGCTGTCGAAATTTTTATACACAGAAACTTAGTTATCGAAATTTTCCAATTTAGTGAAATTTATCAAGTTGTCGATATTTATTGAAATATCATTGTTTATAGAGTTAACCAAATTTATCGAGTTGTCGTATTGCATCGAGTTCTTTCAACTTATCGAGCTATCAATATTTATTGACTTACTGAAATTTGTCGATTTATCGAATCGAAGTTTTTGAAATTTTCGAAATATATCGAGTTATCGAGGCTATATAAGTTTATCGAGTTATCACTGCTTATATATCGTGTTATCGTGCTTATTATATCGTGTTATGGAAATTTGTCTACAGTTATCGAAATTTATAGAGGTAACCAAGGTTTATCGAGTTTCGAATTTACAACGAGATACAGGGGCGCACCCAGGAATATATTTTAGGGGGGGTTTTATATTTCTGAAGATATATCACCGGAAAATACTGAAAATTTGCTTCAGATAATACCCTCTTTAAAATACATTTATGCAAGTTTTATGTACAGTATGTAATAAATAAATAAACGTTTTAAAATTCATAAACTGTACTTTATTTACAGATTAACAGAACTCATACGCTTTTAACCGACTTCAAAAAAAAGGGAGGTTATCATCTCGCCGGAATACATAGCTTTGGACAACGTGAACCGTTTTCAATAATCCTTTTTATACCTTTCATGAGCATGAAATGGTATTATAACTTTGGTCCGATGTTTGTAAGTACCAGAACAAAAAGAGATAGACCCATTAAAATGTATACTTATATGATCAGAACGTCGAGCTGAGTTGATTTATCCATGTCCGTCTGTCCGTCTGTCTGTCTGTCCGTCTGTTTGTATGCAATCTAGTCTCTCAGTTTTCGAGATATCCGTATAAAATTTGGTAGGTGGATGTATTTTTATAATGTATTAATCATTTGTCGGAACCGAAAGAATCGGACCACTATAACATATAGCTCCCATACAACTGATTGTTCAGATATGAGATTTTTCTTTATAACTTCTCCATTTATGCAGCTACTAACATGAAATTTCGCAGCACTTGCACCCATTATCAACAAAATGCTTACAGTGAAAATTACAAAGATCGGGTCACTATAACCTATAGCTCCCATACAACTGATTGTTCAGATATAAAATTTTTCGTTATAACTCCTCCATTTATATAGCTGGGAACAGGAAATTCCACACTGTTTTCAATAATTATCAACAAAAAACTTACAGTAAAAATTTAAAAGATCGGATAACTATAACCTATAGCTCCCATACAACTGATTGTTCAGATATGAAATTTTTCGTTATAATTCATCCATTTATGTAGCTAGGACCATGAAATTTCGCGCTGCTTTCACTCATAATCAGCAGAAGACTTACAGTGAATATAACGAAGATCGGGTCACTATAACCTGCAGCCCCCATACAACTGATTGTTCAGATATGAGGTCTTTTATCATATCTCCTCCATTTATGCAGCTAGGAACATGAAATTTTGCACCATTTTCACTCATTATTAACAGAATACTTACAGTGAAAATAACAAGGATCGGGTGACTACAACATATATCTTCCATACATCTGATTGTTCAAATATGGGATTTTACTGTAAAACTCCTTTATTTGAACAGCTAAAACCGATAAATTTCGTAAGATATTTTATAAATAATAATACAAAGTCTACTGAGAAAATCGTCAAAATCTATGCTGTATAAGCTTTATCTCCTATAGCACTGATTGTTCAGATACCAGTTTTTGCGATATATCTCCTTTATGTAGGAAACTAAACCCAATAAATTGTGTTACCGGTTTACATACCGATCACATAGCAGTGAAAAGCACTTAGATTGGTACCATATAAAGTATATCCTCCATACCTCTGATTGTTTAGAGGCGATTTTTTATATAAGTATGTAACTCCTCTATCGATGTATGCAGATGTATTCAAAATCAGTAATCTGTCAAACTAAAATTTGCAGATGTTCATGAAAAGTATGAAGCCTTCGGCATAGCCGAAAACAGCGCTGCTCTTATTTGTTTTATTAGAAAGATGGTACCTCAAGGTCCCGTAATTTGTTTTAGAGATCCGATGATTGGATCATGAAGAAATTAACGGTACCCCTAAATTTGAATATGAGAATTGAAGTCGGTTGTGTTCTTTCCTTAAAAACTACTTGCTTAATAAAAAGTTCTATAAACTCAAGATGCGCTCAACTTTCAAAAGTACCTAATAAATATTTTAAAAAAGAGTCAGTAAAATTAAATTTATTGATTCCATGAATTTTTGCACTTCTATGTTCATTTTTTCGATTTCTGGTTTTCAATAGAGATGGTGATTTTTCACGATTGCTAAATTTTTTTAATATTTCAAATACCGAAAAAATTAACTGAACTCTCAATCCGAAAAATTTATATAAAACGACGGACGAGAAATGGAAAAGAAATTTTCTTCTACCAAAATTTCTCAAATCAGTTTGCAGCTCTCAAAAAAAAAAATGCTCGTATATTTATTCCCTCATGAAAATTTACAGTAAAAGCAAAGCGCGTTTTCAAGCAACAGAAATTATAATAAATATTTCTTATAATTTCCTTGAGAGCTGGATTCTTAGCTTTAAGATACAGATTGTATTTGAGGTTATTAGCTTTAGGGGGGGTTTGAACCCCTTGTCTGCGCTAATGACGAGATATATTCATTTTTGAGTTATCAAAATTTATCAATCCCTACAGACGCATAGTTATCGAAATATATCGAAAATTATCGAAGTTAATCGAGTTATTAAATTTTTTAGAGTTATCGGAGTTTCATGTTTTTGCAAATCATTGCATGAACGGTATATATCAATTTAGCGATATTTATCGACAAACTGGAATCTATCGGTTCAATTCCAAGTCCTGCCGAAGCCCGCCAAAGGCCCTCAAAGATATTCAAATTGTAGTCACGTTTTAGTTTCAAAAGAGGAGATTTTCCGTAAAGTAATTTTGAACCTTATAAGTTAAACGACGTGCTAAGTTAGAAAACCTCTCCAAGGCTCTTAAAAAATTAGAAAAAAACGGTCGAATTTCGACAGTAACTGGCGCTCGTAGTACATGATTATTTTCACAGCCCCCCTCCATAGATAGAATATTTGGGTGATTTTTTCCACTCCAGAATTTTCCTGCTTAATAGATACCCTGGGATACCAAACACTAACGGATATACATATATATGTATGAACATTTGTAAAAATATCTAACTTTGTTTATGCATTTTTGTCTCCGCTCCTTCGTGCATAAATGGCTACACCATAAACTAGTGTAATTTGTGTGATGTCCATTTTGGCACACACTTCGAGGAATATGAAAATTGTTATGACCATTTCGTGACTGAAAGCAACTCTGGACAACCAGCGAACTAACCAGCCAAGAGACAATCATCATTTAGCGCTTCATAAGCACAGATTTCATATGTTTGTATGTATGTATGTAGCTTAACGAAGTGCTGGATTAGTGCTGAGACTTTCCTATTTTGGTTTGCGAAATCAGCGCATTAGAAATCTGGAGGTTATACATACATACCTGTAATAGCTCTTATACTATGTATATTTGTATTCATCTACTTATGACTTACATACAAATCAATTCCAAATATGTATCACTTAACAACTTCATATGACTGCATAGTGAATAACCCTTTCCTCAGTCAGACAAATGCAATGAGCAGCGATTAAAAGTGATTCAATTATATGTATGTATGAGCGCTGCTCTATTGTAGAATATGTATTAACCCTTATCGAGCGAAAGGGTCATTAAATCATTCATTCCGAACCATTTAATAATTTAGTTTGATTAATTATATATCTTTTTTTGTACTCGTAATAATAAGTCATCGGCATTCAGAAGAAAAGAATAATTTATTATGGCAAAAACGAAATCAGTTAAGAGTCTGAAAAAATAGCAAAAAAGTGGGAAAAGTCGAGGGCCATAAACAATACGCGCAAGCAAAAGCAAAACAATACTCGTAGTGGGGGAAGGAAAAAGTCCAATAAAGCAAAAAAGAAATGGATTTTTCTTCAACCTACACTTCTACACTTGCTTCATAGGTCAAATCGACATTGGGTGAAAGGGTTGTATCAAGATACAATAGAGTGCTGCAAAAGCGCAATTGTTTTCAACTGCACTATGTATAAGAGAGATGTCCGCTACACACTCTTTTATACAGTTTGAACAGAAATGAGGCAGAAATGACAACAACTGACAACACTTGGTCGTGTCTCCCGACAAAGCACGCAACACACAACTTTCATACTTTTAATAATTGAAAGACTATAATGGTACTCATTTAATATGGCATTTCTGTAACAATGGCAAAATTGCAAAGTTGCCACTACGGTAAATGAGCGGCAAAACTCTTACAAGTCAGGTGTTTTTATTTGTTAAAAGTAAAAACTAAAATGCCGAGAATTAGTGAAAAACAAAAACTTCTTAAATTATTGGAAATAACAGCGCTAAATGATTTGATGATTGCAGAATTTTTTTTGTGAGGACGAAGGTATGAACTTAAACCGCATTGTATTTTATTTCGTATGACTATATTTTCATTTTTTTGGCAGAAGAGAAAAGAAAAAAAGAAGATGAAATATTGGAGGAACTTGTAGTTGTGTTGGCTCTGGGTGCAGAATGCAGATACAGTGTACCATTTATTCAGAATAGTGTACCTAAATGTACGGTTTTTTAAAAAGAAGTTTTATGGGTGCTTGATGAGAGCAGATTCAAGAAGATCACACGTGTGAATTGGAAAACTTTCGATATTATTTTAAATTTAATAAAGGACGATGAGCTTTTCCACCAACCTCGATCATGCAAACAATTTCCTCTTGAAACGCAACTCGCAATTGTATTGTATCGCTTAGGCTCAAGCGGGGAAGGAGCTACTCTCCCGAAGATTGCTGGCTTGTTTGGAGTTAGTGATGGTGGTATCATTCAGGTCTGAGTCCTTCATTGTTTTCCCATAGTGAACATGAATTTTTTTTTACTTTAGAATTTAACTGAAAGAACCTTTAAAGCGCTATTAAAACACAAAGATGAGTTTTTGTTTTGGCCAAATACCGATGAACGCAAACAGCTCGTGTCAGAAACCTGGAATGAATTACCTAATTGTGTGGGATACGTTGATGGTACAGAAATTCCATTGGCGGAAAAACCATCACAAGATCCAGAAGCGTACTTTTCACGGAAGCACATCTACTCTGTTAAAGCTCAAGCCGTGTGCGATTATAGACTGCAAATAAGACATTTGGTGTTAGGCTATCCGGGTAGCGTACATGATGCACGTATTTTTAATAATTGTGAATTATCGAATCAAGCAGATAAATTTTTTGGAGGAGCTGAATGGATCGCAGGTGACAGTGCCTATAAACTGTCTCGCACTGTTATAACACCATTCAGAGACAATTCAAGAGAACTAACACAGAGCCAAAGAACTTTTTTCAACAAAACATTCAGTAGTTATAGGATTAGAATTGAACACTGTTTTGGCATGTTGAAAGAAAGGTTTGGCAGTTTAAAAGGTTGTAACGAAGCGTTTTGCTCGCCCCGACGCTTCTTCCACAATGCTGGGGTATACTCGCCGTGTCCAGGGTTCGTCACAATAAATTTGTAATTTCGGGGCTCTGATAAATCGTAGTTTATTAATTAATTTTCTTAGTTTCTACAAAGAACATATAACAAATAACAAAATTTGCTGGCGTCACTTGCAGTGGTTGGGTAACGGCTTCCTGTCCCGTTATGGGCCCGTTAGGCGGTGGCGTGGCTTCAATTCTGGTGAGCAGCGCTCTGTTGACGCTGTTGAGTGGCGCGCTGCTAACCTCGGTACGCCTGTCGTTGCGCTGCTGACGGCGACGGGTAGCGCTCTTGCGGGTGCGCTTGGTGTTGCGCTGTTGGCGGCGCCGGATAGCGCTCTTGCTGGCGCGCTTGACGTGGCGCTGCTGACGACGACGGGTAGCGCTCTTGCGGGTGCGCTGTTGGCGGCGCCGGATAGCGTTTTTGCTGGCGCGCTTGACGTTGCGCTACTGACGGCGACGAGCGGAGATCGTTCGTACGCGGCTTCGCGGTAGACAGTGGCGAGCGGCGATCGAAACCGTTTTTAATGATTACTACTCTGAGTGGTGATGTCTTGCGGTGTGTGTACCACTCGCAAGCAATCGCTCCATTCAGCGGTAGTTCTCACTATCAAATATGGTTTTTCTACGTTTGAGGGGTGATGTCTTGTGGTGTGTGTACCACTCACAAGCTATCGCTCCCTTCAATTGTAGTCGTTCACTCGCGACCACAGCTCCGTGCTGACCATTGTGTACAAATACAAGTGAGATATCTTAGCAATAGACGTCATCCTGGGCCACAGCTGCGATCATCTGTTTTTTAGAGCTGCTTATTTTGGTCTAAACTGCTCTTTTTTGACCTGAGTTGCATTAAATAGTCTTATACAACTTAGTAGTATTTGTGGTTCAAATGGTAAAATATATGCCCAAAAACTTGAAAAATATTAGATGATTGTTTTTTAAAAATGCTATTTAGTAAATTTCGTTTTGATTTCGACATTAGAAATATTCAGATTATAAAAGTTTTTCACATATGTTTTAAGATTTAAAAAATTTTAAAAAGTACGGTAGAATGCAACAATGTGGTTGAATTTGTTTGCATCTTCGTCAGCTTATTCGTTTGCAGACTAGAAAAATGGCGAACAGCCATCAAAATACTAATTCAAAATACACAAAAATGGGTGCGCGCAGCAAAATTCAGCCCTAATGGTAAGTTCATTTCATCGTGCGGCGACAAGTTAAGAATTTGCGATACATTTTCAGGCGAATGTATGCGAACGTTTACCGGGGGAAGAGGTATGGGACGACAGCTGGCATGGCATCCAGACGGCAATCTGGTGGCTTTAGCATTAAGTTGTAACCGCGTTAAGATATTTGACAAAGCTGAAGGCGAGCTAATACAGTGCATTCGTCGCCGGAGAATGATGTTGCATTTCACCCAAGTGGAAATTTCTTGGGGACTGGCGGCGATGACGATACAATAAGATTGCTTGAATTATTAGAAGGTCGGCCAATTTATACACGGTAGTAGGGCACTTTAGCGGAACCAGGTCAAAATGGACGGGAAAATTATACACTAACTGGCTACTAAGTTTGCGCTGTCGCTTTCTCTCCACATGGTAGACATTTTGCTTCCGCGGGCGAGAATCGACAGGTAATTTCTGCTTTGTATGTAAAAAAATTATATAATATAAATTTTTTCCTGTATTCAACAGTTGCTCGTTTGGAAATCTAATTTGCATACATTTGATGCCAATAGCGCTCGCAACAAACAAACCAGTTCTCAAAGAGTCCAAATTGATTTTAGTCATGCAACTGCTCCACATAACTCCGCCATAGACACACCAGTTGCTGGAGTACCAAAAAGCTGTGATGAAGGTATTTTAATTGATCCACGACAATCGGTGGCATATGGAATGCGTGATCGAAATTTTCTGGTGCTTGATAGCCAATATACTACAAGAGTGAAACGCTACAAGTGAAATGCTGTGATAGTAATTTTTCTTAAATTTCCATCTTTTATATGCAGTTACATTAAGAAGCTCATAGAGGACAGAGCTGTTGGTGAGGAAGGTGTCGAGTTACTGCAGTACTGCAACTGGGAAAATCCGCATTTCGCACGTGCCCCACTCGTATGGAATAGTAGCTTATGTCAAAAGGCTGGTTTTAGTATAATGCGGCATTCACAGCATACCCTCACTGGCGCCGAGCCGTTGAAGACATTTTGGCAAATAAACGTGCAAGAAATAGTTCCGATACTAGCACGTCCATATTCTTGTTAAGGGTCATCAAAAAATTCCTTATGTTGTAAATAATAAAGAGAATGCCGGATTATACTAAAGCCAGCTTCCCGACATAAACTATTCCATACGAACACAGAAATATAAATGTATCTAAAACTGAATAACTCAAATCAAATTGGATCGCATTTGCATAGTATACCTAATATTGGAATCTGTTTTGATCGTAAAAAATACAACTTGCAATCATATAGATTATAGTTTTGAATGAAATTGTGTAAAAATTGTTAATAGCAATCTGCCTTAAATTTATGTTCCCCATGTAACGGGTATAAAATACGTTAAATCCGCACTATCTGCATTAACAAAAAATATACATTGGAATATTTAAAATAAAACGATTCATATTTATTTTCTAATAAGAATTGTTTCTTAATTGAAAGTATTTAATACTAATATAATGTAGTGATTAATGTTTAAAAATGAATTCGCAATATGTCCGCAGCTCAGGTTGATTTGAAGAAATCCGTTTAAATTTTTCGAATTACATCTACTTGAATATAGGATTGGCAGGGTTGCATACAAATGGTAGTTCCGTAAATATTTAAAATATGTTAGTTCATTCAATATTTGCATCTGGGCCAATAAATAATAACAAATAAAGCCGAAAAAAA
>NW_023458560.1:59094899-59103076 GCF_013731165.1 Rhagoletis pomonella
CGATATTTTAGTAACTACTGAAGATAATTCACTCAAAATTGATATTTACAATGAGTTTTAGACGAAAAATAAGAATATTAAAAAATTTTGGCAAATGGGCGTAGCCACGCCTACTTATGGTTACATGTGTATATCTTGGTAACCGCTGCACCAATTTCTTCCAAACTCGGCACAGTTGTTGGTCCTGCTACAACATACCAAATGGCCGAAAATTTTTAAAATCGGACAATAACCACGCCCACATCCCATATAACAGTAATTTAGAAACATACGATAAATCAGTAAATATTAAAGCTAATTTATTCAAAATTGATGGTTGCTACAATTTTTTACCAAGAAATACGCTTATGATACAATTTTGGAAAATGGGCGTGGCACCGCCCACTTATGATCACATATATGTATCTCGCTAACCGTTCTAGCAATTTGAACCAAACTCGGTATGGTTATTGTGCTTGCCACGTAAAAGCAAAGCGTTGAAAATTATTGAAATCGGACTAAAATTACGACCGCTTTTCATATAACGGTATATTTCAGAAATGCTTGAAACTGCAATATTTCGAAATTTAAGGACGCTAATTTACTTAAAATTTATACACCCCGGATTATCGTGTAGCGTGTAGCTTTCGGAAAGGTGGAAAACATATATTTAATAATTGCGCCGGGTATTTAATGATCGGCTCCGCCCGAACTTAGACTTTCTTACTTGTTTTGTGTAAGATGGCTAGAAGGGGTACTGGAGTGCTGAGGGAGTGAATGTGATTGAATGGGGGGCGAACGTCTGCTATACTTTCATATCCGTTTATCATTTTTGACCTTCATCGATGGCAGAGAGGCCTACAGACAGACAGGCAGGCGCGCGGTCGGGCAAAAAAAGCTGAGTAAAGAAAAATTAGAATCGAAGTGGGCTACAGTAGGTGGTGAGGAGTAGTAAGGCGTACTGTTTGGGTATTACAAAAGGATCTTCATAACAATTTATTACAGGGCTTTTGCTTAGAATTTTGTGCTGTACTATTCAAGTATACAAAATAAAGGATTTTTTTCATCGGCGGTCTATGTACTTGCAATAATTCTTTAGCATTTTTTGCAGATTTCTCGTTTTGATTGTATTCGTTTTCTTTTTTTTGTTTGACTTGGCATTTATTGTTGTGTTGCTGTTGTTGTGTAATTTTATGCTTTTTTGTTGTTTGCGCTTCTGATATTTCCTGGTCGTAAGTCGCATAAATATTGAAGAATTTTATTTTAGGCCGCTCATATTACAACAAGGGTACTTAAATGAGGGCACATACATATATACATACATTCATATAATGGTTATAGACTAAAGAGCTGCACAAGTCGTTTGCGCTGTTTGGAAATATCACATTCATTGCACCATTTCGAAGGTGGGGAGCTTTTACAAGAGAATTAAACGAAAAGTGCAAATAATATATAGTCCCTAAAATCTCAAATTAGTTTGAAATATGCCGAATTAGCACCGAAATATTCCCTAAGCCCCGCAAAGTTCCTAAAAATTCTGGAAACCTCTATGACTGCTAGAGGCTGTAAACAACAGTAATCCCGAATAAGTCCCGAAAATCTGGAATTAGTTCCGAATCTCCCGAATTAGTCCCGACTACCAAAATCTTTGGAAACTCTCTTGAAACGCTAGACCCTGTATAAAATTATAGTTCCGAATTGAAATTCAATATTAGCTCTGAATATCATGAACTAATCCCGAAAATATGGAAATAATCCACAAACTCAACAAAGTAATGAAAACTCGTGCAAACCTCTTAAAAATGCTATACGCTGTAATATGAATCTCGATACAGGCGCAAAAATCTCAAAATAGTACCGAAAATGCCGAATTAGTCCCAGGAATAAAGCCGAAACCCCAAAAATTCCGGGAAATCCCTAAAAAACGATTAAGTTCAAATATATCGAAAAAAAAGTGCGGAAAAATATCAAAATCCCAAAACGTTTCCCACAAAATTCAGAAAAAATTCCGCGAAATTCCCCAAAGTGCTAACCAAAACCCAAAGACTAACTTTAGTTCCAAAAATCCCGACCTAGTCCCGAAAATTCCGAAACGGTCCCGAAATAATCAAAACCTTCTAAAAATTTTAGCCGTTTTATACAAAACAACCTCGAATCAGATCCAAAAATATCGAAAACCCAAATTAGTGCCGGAAATAATCCCGAAACCCCCAAAATGTTCTAAAAAAACTTAAAAATATTAAATACTCGCAAAATTTCAAAACTTTCTCCAAAAATCCCGGAGAATACCTACCCGAAAATTCCCGATAACCAATTTTGGTAATGCTGCTATGTGAAGAATTTCTTGCAGAATTTTTTCAGAATTTTCTTTATTTTTCGTACAGAAATATCTTGAAGAGTCAACCACTTCATATAATTTTTTTTGAAGATTCGTAAAAAATCGTTACAGAAATGAGATACTCCTAAAGATTTCGTAAATATTTCGGGAACTTTGCTTTGCAAGGTTTATATTTCAGATAGTACTGAAAACATAAATGGTACTCATTTAATATCGCAAACTTATGGCATTTGTTGCAAACTTCGCAACATGGCAATCTCGCAAATCAGCTGTTCATTTTTACATGCAATTTGTTTTGCAATAAAATGGCAACTATGCGAGACTATAGGGCTATTCGCGATTCGGTGCATAAGAGCTGACAAATTTATGCAATTGCAGAAATATGCCATGGATTGTGAGCGACCTTTATTAAACTGTCATGGTAAAGCTTTTGCAAAACAATTTTTGTGCATCAGCTTTGGTTTTCTTTATGAATGCAATGCATAGCATTTTTATGCTATGGATTTTCGGTATTGCAAATTTGCCAGGTCATGACAAATGCAAATGCGTGTATTTTCTTTGTGTATTGCAAATAATTTGCAATACAAATTTGCAATGCAATGATGCTAGGCCATTTGCACCGGATCGCGAATATCCCTTATTTTCAGTGGCATCTATGGCAATTTGTCGCAAATCAATATCAGCTGTTAATCAGAAGCGCGCTTTTTGTTTTTAACATAAAATGGAAGACGTGAGTACAAACAATTATATTATTGTGTTAATATTTAAAAATGAATTTGTTATGTACATGCATTTATAGAAAAAACGATTACGGATTAATGGCACTTTTCGGTGGACAGAACAGCAAACTAGAGATTTACTTACGATTGTCTTTGACAATGTGAAGGCTAATCCGGAACAGTTTGAGGTAAAATTCTTACATTTTTTATTATTACATTGTTGTATATTTTATGAATTTAATTTAGAAACCAACTGCTCAAAAATTTTATGATCGCATTACGGAAAGTGCACCAAATTTACGCAACATCAAATGGGATACTATGCGTACAAAAATGAGGCATCTTAAAACAAGTTTTTTGACCGCACTCAAGTGGAAAGGCCAAACGGGAGCAGGATTGCTTGAGAGTGGAGATGTAAAAAGTGTTGAAGAATACATCAAAAAGACTTGTCCATTTTATGATGACCTGCACGCAATATTTGCACGGCGCGTAAATATCCAGCCGCCAGCTATCTACCAGTCTACAGAGCCAATCTTATCGCTGGCGAATAATGAAGAGGAGGCGTTATTAGAAATTGATTGTGAAACATCTTCTACGACTTTACTTGAAAGTCCATTAGTAAGTCCGTCGGTTATACTTCCTCCAACATTTTCTGAGAACCAAGTTAGTCCGCCTTGTACTTTGGCATCAGATACTCGCACACTAAACAATACAACCACACCAAAAAGAAATTTGAAGAGACCTCAAAGCTCGAACTCATTCGCTTTATTATTTGAAATTCAAAAGAAAAAGGTGGAACTAGAAACACAAAAACTGGAATTGGAAAAAGAAAAAGAGGAAAACCAATTTAAATTGCAGAAACTACAGCTGGAGAAAGAAGAGAGAATCGAAATGGAAAAATTACGATTAGAGCACGAAAGATTGAAAAGTGCAAATAACTAATAAGTTGCAAAAATGTGTTCGTAATATGAGTCGATACATATCAAACATGCCACCGTAAGATTATTTTGAGAAATTGTGTTTTATTTTTCTTGCTGTCTATTTGAAGTAGCTTTTGGCAACTATAAAAATCTTTACAAAATAGATCTTGGGGGCATCTCGCGAAGAAAAAACTATGGAAAGTTAAGCGATATTTAATTTATTTATGTTTATATCGTCACCTGAAATGCAAAAAGACGTAACAAACATCATCGTTGAAATGAAAAAAGTCATAACTAATAGAAAATTCTAAATTCACTTCTTTTTGCATTTCAGGTGACGATCTCTATGTATCGACTCATATGTCACAATCTGCACCAGCAAATCCTTATGGAATGGACTGAAGCAATTTTTCTTTACACTTATGGTAGGACTTAGTCATCTTTGAATAAATCGTTAATATTAAATACCCTTTTTCAATTTTATCGACATTAGTTAGTCACATCGCTTTAGTTTTAACTACTTATTTGTTTATGACACCAAAAGTCTGAAAAATAATAAAATGCCTTAAATATAAATGTGTGTACATAAGTACATACATAAATATGTACATACATATGTAGGTATATTGAACTTGAATTTAATTTGTATAAAATAAATAAGCAATTGAATTGTCTATACAAATTTGTTTATTGATTGTTTGCCAAAATTAACATTTCACAGATTGTTCGTCGCACTGCATCTCCTCCATTAGTTAGAGCACTTGGTAATGACTCGTCAATTTCCTGCTCCGATTCCTCGAGTTGGTAATCGAAATGATCATCTTGTTGGAGTATAAGATTGTGCAACAATGCGCAACAGAGAATCCATTTGTTAACATTTTTCATTCCATTTTCATCTTTAATTTGAAGTCTTAAACCTTGTGAGGACTAAATGTTCAGTATGAAATTTAGCCCACACAAACATCTACAACCTAAGCGGCAATACGACACCGCACAACAGCCAGTCAAGCAACACAACTCATAGCAACACAACTCGTAGCAACACACGACAGCATCTTTGTGACCATGGCAACGAAACATCACACAGCAACATGTGGCTGCACGACCACGCAACATCAAGCACACAGACCATAAAATATAGAGCACAGCCAGAAAACAGGCAGTCAGCACCATTGTGGAAGAATACAAGTGAGATATCTTAGGGTTGACAGATAGTTGACAGGGTGTTCAATATGGCGATGACAGTGTGAACAATATGGCAGCCAATATGAAATATGAAATATATATTTTCACGAGAGACAAATTAAATAAAATGGGTTAACTTTAGGGGAAATATACTTATCAGATTGGGTCAGATAGCGCTTTTACGTTATAAATAAAAATAATTCCTACTTAAATTTTATATAATTTTGGTAACGTATTTCTAAGCTGACCCTGAGATCTGTGAAATAATACATATTTATGTGCATATATTGTGTTGATTATGCTCTAAATCGCTAAATAATTCTTGCAGCAATCAGCACCATTGGAAAGTGAAGTGACAATAGGCTGGTTTTCTTTATACAGCCCGTTTTAAATTCGTATTATTGTTATAATAAATTACAATTATTGTTTGTTTCCATTTCGGTCAACCGCGCAAATTATTTATTAAAAAAATGTCGTTTAAAAATAGCAATTTTGTTTACTTTTGAATAAGACTTTATCGAGTGCGCTATAAAGACAGGGGGATAAATGCTGTAAAGAAATATATGTTGAGTCCAATCGGTTGTTTGCTAATCCAGTTTTTGTGTAGGTATAAACAAGGTATATTAAAAAAATAAATCTCCATGAAAAAATATCGTTATTTTTGTATTTAAAATTAATCGGAATTTTATGGGGGGTTATAAAAACTCGTTTTAATTGAAACTTTGTTTTTTTCGGCTTTATTTGTTATTATTTATTGGCCCAGATGCAAATATTGAATGAACTAACATATTTTAAATATTTACGGAACTACCATTTGTATGCAACCCTGCCAATCCTATATTCAAGTAGATGTAATTCGAAAAATTTAAACGGATTTCTTCAAATCAACCTGAGCTGCGGACATATTGCGAATTCATTTTTAAACATTAATCACTACATTATATTAGTATTAAATACTTTCAATTAAGAAACAATTCTTATTAGAAAATAAATATGAATCGTTTTATTTTAAATATTCCAATGTATATTTTTTGTTAATGCAGATAGTGCGGATTTAACGTATTTTATACCCGTTACATGGGGAACATAAATTTAAGGCAGATTGCTATTAACAATTTTTACACAATTTCATTCAAAACTATAATCTATATGATTGCAAGTTGTATTTTTTACGATCAAAACAGATTCCAATATTAGGTATACTATGCAAATGCGATCCAATTTGATTTGAGTTATTCAGTTTTAGATACATTTATATTTCTGTGTTCGTATGGAATAGTTTATGTCGGGAAGCTGGCTTTAGTATAATCCGGCATTCTCTTTATTATTTACAACATAAGGAATTTTTTGATGACCCTTAACAAGAATATGGACGTGCTAGTATCGGAACTATTTCTTGCACGTTTATTTGCCAAAATGTCTTCAACGGCTCGGCGCCAGTGAGGGTATGCTGTGAATGCCGCATTATACTAAAACCAGCCTTTTGACATAAGCTACTATTCCATACGAGTGGGGCACGTGCGAAATGCGGATTTTCCCAGTTGCAGTACTGCAGTAACTCGACACCTTCCTCACCAACAGCTCTGTCCTCTATGAGCTTCTTAATGTAACTGCATATAAAAGATGGAAATTTAAGAAAAATTACTATCACAGCATTTCACTTGTAGCGTTTCACTCTTGTAGTATATTGGCTATCAAGCACCAGAAAATTTCGATCACGCATTCCATATGCCACCGATTGTCGTGGATCAATTAAAATACCTTCATCACAGCTTTTTGGTACTCCAGCAACTGGTGTGTCTATGGCGGAGTTATGTGGAGCAGTTGCATGACTAAAATCAATTTGGACTCTTTGAGAACTGGTTTGTTTGTTGCGAGCGCTATTGGCATCAAATGTATGCAAATTAGATTTCCAAACGAGCAACTGTTGAATACAGGAAAAAATTTATATTATATAATTTTTTTACATACAAAGCAGAAATTACCTGTCGATTCTCGCCCGCGGAAGCAAAATGTCTACCATGTGGAGAGAAAGCGACAGCGCAAACTTAGTAGCCAGTTAGTGTATAATTTTCCCGTCCATTTTGACCTGGTTCCGCTAAAGTGCCCTACTACCGTGTATAAATTGGCCGACCTTCTAATAATTCAAGCAATCTTATTGTATCGTCATCGCCGCCAGTCCCCAAGAAATTTCCACTTGGGTGAAATGCAACATCATTCTCCGGCGACGAATGCACTGTATTAGCTCGCCTTCAGCTTTGTCAAATATCTTAACGCGGTTACAACTTAATGCTAAAGCCACCAGATTGCCGTCTGGATGCCATGCCAGCTGTCGTCCCATACCTCTTCCCCCGGTAAACGTTCGCATACATTCGCCTGAAAATGTATCGCAAATTCTTAACTTGTCGCCGCACGATGAAATGAACTTACCATTAGGGCTGAATTTTGCTGCGCGCACCCATTTTTGTGTATTTTGAATTAGTATTTTGATGGCTGTTCGCCATTTTTCTAGTCTGCAAACGAATAAGCTGACGAAGATGCAAACAAATTCAACCACATTGTTGCATTCTACCGTACTTTTTAAAATTTTTTAAATCTTAAAACATATGTGAAAAACTTTTATAATCTGAATATTTCTAATGTCGAAATCAAAACGAAATTTACTAAATAGCATTTTTAAAAAACAATCATCTAATATTTTTCAAGTTTTTGGGCATATATTTTACCATTTGAACCACAAATACTACTAAGTTGTATAAGACTATTTAATGCAACTCAGGTCAAAAAAGAGCAGTTTAGACCAAAATAAGCAGCTCTAAAAAACAGATGATCGCAGCTGTGGCCCAGGATGACGTCTATTGCTAAGATATCTCACTTGTATTTGTACACAATGGTCAGCACGGAGCTGTGGTCGCGAGTGAACGACTACAATTGAAGGGAGCGATAGCTTGTGAGTGGTACACACACCACAAGACATCACCCCTCAAACGTAGAAAAACCATATTTGATAGTGAGAACTACCGCTGAATGGAGCGA
>NW_023458560.1:59103176-59119442 GCF_013731165.1 Rhagoletis pomonella
ACTTTATATGGCACCAATCTAAGTGATTTTCACTGCTATGTGATCGGTATGTAAACCGGTAACACAATTTCTACATAAAGGAGATATATCGCAAAAACTGGTATCTGAACAATCAGTGCTATAGGAGATAAAGCTTATACAGCATAGATTTTGACGATTTTCTCAGTAGACTTTGTATTATTATTTATAAAATATCTTACGAAATTTATCGGTTTCAGTTGATCAAATAAAGGAGTTTTACAGTAAAATCCCATATCTGAACAATCAGATGTATGGAAGATATATGTTGTAGTCATCCGATCCTTGTTATTTTCACTGTAAGTATTCAGGTAATAATGAGTGAAAATGGTACGAAATTTCATGTTCCTAGCTGCATAAATGGACGAGATATGATAAAAGACCTCATATCTGAACAATCAGTTGTATGAGGGCTGCAGGTTATAGTGATCCGATCTTCGTTATTTTTACTGTAAGCCTTCTGCTGATAATGAGTGAAAACAGCGCGAAATTTCATGGTCCTAGCTACATAAATGGATGAATTATAACGAAAAATCTCATAACTGAACAGTCAGTTGTATGGGAGCTATAGGTTATAGTTATCCGATCTTTTTAATTTTCACTGTAAGTTTTCTGTTGATAATTATTGAAAACAGTGCGGAATTTCCTGTTCCCAGCTATATAAATGGAGGAGTTATAACGAAAAATTTTATATCTGAACAATCAGTTGTATGGGAGCTATAGGTTATAGTGACCCGATATTTGTAATTTTCTCTGTAAGCATTCTGTTGATAATGGGTGCAAGTGCTGCAAAATTTCATGTTTGTAGCTGCAGCGTAGTTATAACGAAAAATCTCATATCTGAACAATCAGTTGTATGGGACCTATATGTTATAGTGGTCCGATTCTTACGGTTCCGACAAATGATTAATACATTATAAAAATACACCCACCTACCAAATTTGATCCGGATATCTCGAAAACTGGGAGACTAGATTGCATACAAACAGACGGACAGACGGACATGGATAAATCAACTCAGCTCGACGTTCTGATCATATAAGTATACATTTTAATGGGTCTATCTCTTTTTGTTCTGGTACTTACAAAGATCGGACCAAAGTTATAATACCATTTCATGCTCATGAAAGGTATAAAAAGGAAAGAGAGGAAAAATTGCAACTTTCTAAACATTAAGTGAAATTAAAAAAAAAAAAATTTTTTTTTTTAAAACAACGAAATCTAAAAATTACTCGAAAGGAAAAAAAATCAAAATAAAAAACTAAAGAAGTTTCTAAAAACTAAATCTAAGTAAAATATATACGTATTGTTCTTTTTAAAACAATAAAATATCTAAAGTAAAAAAAAAAATTAAAAAAGGAAAAAATAACATGTTTCTAAAAATTAAATGAACTTTAAAAATGTTTCTCTTTAGAACAATAAAATCAAGAAATTACAAAAAATCCAATACAAAAAATTAAAAGAAGAATAAATAAATTAAATGAATTTCAAAAAAAAAATATTTTTCTTTTCTTAACAAATAAAATTTAAAATTTAAATTTAAAAAGAGAAAATTTATAAAAATAACAAACTAAAAAAGTTTATAAAAGTTAAAAAGAAAGAAAATTAATTAAAAAAAGGAGTCGAACCTCGGATCTCTCGAATGGCATTTGCGACTTTTGATATCCAAGTCTTTTCTGTCAAAAGACCTTTTCACCATGCAAGTTGGCAAGGGATTTTTTCAAGACTTTCGTGCCAGAATAAAAAAAAATCCTTCTATCTTCTTGCCTACTGTCTCTCAATTGTCTTACAAAATACAGCATCTATCTTGGTAAAAATATACAACTCTATTTGAAAATCGCCAGCTATGTATGTATATTAATTTCTCAGAAATGACTACAGCACAAGGATAAGAAAATTGCTAACCTCTTTTAAAGTATACTTGCCATAGATGGGAACGTGAGATTAGGATCTCTTTATCTGCTTCGAAACCGACCGACTGAAAACTGCTTAAAATACATTTACTTAATTTTTTTTAAATGAATAAGAAACTTGCCTGAACTTGCTACCGTCTGTCACGCAGCCAGAATAGCACTGCAGCACCACACCTCCTGTCGAAAGCTTGCCTTACCGGCAGCACACTTAATAAGCAATATCGTCTGTGATTTTCTAGTAATCTTTAGTACCAAAATAAGCTTTATAAACAAGCCTTAAATTGCTGGCCTGAATTAATTTAACTTCCCGGATCACCTCAATTTTTGAACTTCACCACCAATAACCCACAAATCTATGTATTTTTGGGAACTTAATTTATTATACGTTACGTGAAATTGCACCCATGTTCATTTCTAACTAAACCCTTAAGCCGAATTTCCACTAGACATTGAAATGACAAAAAATGTATGCCATTTGAAAAAATGCCATGTGGAAATGAACTTAATTACTATTTTTTTAATGTAATGACACGATTTTTTTTTAATGTCCGACTTTGTCATTTGTCATTTTTGCCATTTGATGCCTAGTGGAAATCCAGCATTAGGGCCGTTTTCACTATCTCTGGATAACACTAATCTCCAGTTAAACATCGTTACCGAAGTTATCGACACATTGTTATATGCATGGAGTTTGTAACATCGGTAACGATGTTTAACTGGGGATTAGTGTTAACCACAGATGGTGAAAACGGCTCTTAATGGGTAAATAAATATGTCTTGTGAAAATATTTTTTAACGGATATTTGGACTGTTAGATTTCAGTGTCTGATTTTTTAAAACCTCTCTACTATTTTTGTGCTCTATGTAGACAGACACGGGTCAGATTATATTCGCCTAGATCCACTATATAACTTTTGTATTCTAAACCAATCTGTTGCATAGCTTTCTCTTGACAGCGTAGCGGGGCACCTGTATCCAGTGTTGCCATTTAGCCGTTTTCCGGCTAGATTTAGCCGGTTGCGATAGCAAACAGCCGGAGAAATTTCTATTTAGCCGGCAGCCGATTTGTTAGCCGTTTTGCTGAAAAAAATTAGCCGATTTTGCTATTTGCCTTGTTTTCTTAAATTTCAAATATGTATATATGTTTCCATTTTTGACTAAGCGACCCAAAATCTTTTAGAAATGGCTACCAACCTTATCGTAGAGAAAATTTTCATGTCAGGCAGGATTGTATGAAATTGGGCCGATTTCGCTTATTTTTATTTTAAACGAAGAAGGGATTTTCTTCATAAAATGTTTGTTATAAATGTCTTAATTTTAAGTGTGAAGCTTTATTCGCCAACTTAGAAAATAAGAAATTGTTTCACTGTTAAGACTCTTAAGATGCGTTTGTGTTTGGATATAGTGCCAACAAGCAGAATAAATATTACATGTAGATATTGTCTTCCCAGATAGCGCATATTCAATTCTGCCTAAATTACAAAACATCCTTTTTGCCCACTCCCAAAGGTTTAAGGTAAGGGAAAGATTGATATTTTCAAGCACTATATACACATATGTATTTTTTTAAGCAAACGTTTTTGCTGAGAACTTATTCAAATTCCAAAAACCGAAAGCCAACTTGAATTAAAGGAACCAACACTGAAGTGAGTCAAAATGAAAATAAAAGAGCACAAATTTGTATGTAAAGCAAAACTCGCTGGGAATTCTACGGGACATCTTCCGGCCATATGACCGGTCATCTAAATGGGAGATCTGCAGTCTTTTAGCATCATATTTTACATCAGAATTGAAGGGATTTCTGAAAAATCTGACCAGTTCTTTTGTGTAACCGTGATTTTGCATCCCTCAACATATGGCCTCGGTTGATGTTAACTTAAGGTTTAACTGTTAAGGTTTACTGCCTTAAAATTGAAGGCAAATTTTTACAGCGTTTTTTATGTGTATTGGTTTCTATTTGAGTGTATTGAGAATCGGCCAGTCTGAAAGGCCTTGTAGGGAAGATAATAGGTTTGTTCGTCGAAAATCCAGCGAGAATTATCACTCAAAATGTCAGATAGTAATAGTAATAAATAGTTTTTTTTCCGAGTACCTTTCAAATCATTGGAATTAACTAAATTAATTAAGTAAACAAGTATTAACTTACATTTTTCATTTTAAAATCGCTCCAGTTTGTAAATTTTTAAATTTAACGAACTTGTTTATTCAAATTATCGTCGACAAAAAATCCAACCATGTGTCACAATCATATATTTTTCCTAATTGCAAATTCTTGCTGGCAAAATTTTTTCCGGCTCGAATTTGTAACTTCTCTCCAAGAAATAGTTTTACTCGTGATTTATTTAAATAAAACATGTGAAATTTAGTTGAAACATTTTAGCCGTTTTTAGCCGGTTTTATTTGCCAATTTAGCCGGTTCATCCAAAAACTTCTGGCAACACTGCCTGTATCTCTCTTGCTTGGTTCTGATTATCCAACTTCCAGTTAAGTTTGGTATACAGAACATTTTCATGGAAGTTTTATCGAGGAGTTACTACCATCCATCAATTTTTGGTACATGTAAGTAATTTCAGACATTGCTTCAACAGATTTAATTCTTGGAACATATGTCAGAAATAAATTCCATGATAACTTTGTAAGCCGCTAAACTAAAAAGGTTCGGTGGCAGTAGGTAAGATTATTATGCAGGCAAGAAAACACTCCACCCCGAAGCTATATTGTATGAAACTTCTATTTGGCTACAGATCTTCTTTGATGCTCGTGTCGCTAAGGAGCCCCCATCGAGGTCCCTAGGCTGAGTACTATTTAGGTCATGTCCAGCTGTGGTGATCCTAGGAAGTCCGGGTCTAGTAAAGGCACTGCGGTGCATCATAATGTAATCTGCTGTTTCGTAATCTACATGACCCAACCTGCACTGGTTAGAGCAAAGAACTCCCAGATTAAACACTGTAGTGCCTTCCTTCTTGATTCATATATACATATGTAGTAATTTCGCCGAATATATGAAGCATCATGGAGAGAAGTATATGTCCCCTTTCTGTCGAGATGATTCCATAATCTACTGGTATAAAAATGAGCTAAAACCGGTTCCTGGCTGCGATGAATGTTATACTATGTCTCCATTGTGAGATTTAATGTAGATTTAGCCCTCTGATGAGATTTGACGTTAAATCTTTTGAGATTTTACCATATAAAATTAAATCTCGAAAGGCAGTAGATTTAAATTAAATCTTCGTCAAATCTTTAATAATATTGATCAATAAGTACAATTTGTTGGATGTGGCAACCACAAATTCACATGCCATAAGTCAAATGACAGTTGTGTTTTCAATATACAGTTGACGACATTGAAATCTAGCCTATCATAAAAACATGAATTTTCGTATTTTTAGGAATTTTTATATTTTTGTAAGTTTGGGAGGAAAATTAGTAATACATATTTACATAACCTTGGTTATAATAAATTAAGAAAATATTATTTTAAAAAATAAAAATTTAGAAGAAATTTTTTATAGTAATATCATGCAGAGTCTTCTCCGCTTTCTATAAGTCATTTACGCGCTGCGACAAAAAATTTATAAATTTCGGTAATGGCTGCTTCGATAACATTGCACCGAAAATCCTCTAAAACTCAGTTCGTATTCATGATATGCCAAAGGCCCACGATTGGATTTTCGGTTCCCTCCTATGAATAAGAGAGTTCTACAAAAATTTTTTTTTTCCGCAAATGTTTTTTACCGTTTTGATAATTTTTCTTAAATTCGGGAAAATGATTCGGAATATGGTACCATTCTTTACACTTTCCAAACTATACATATTTACCACGAATAAGAAGCCAATAATATTCAGAATTCATATAATGAAATTCCGCTTGGTACCTTCCTTTTATCTGTCTGTATATCAATGTCCGCAACTGTATTTATAAAATCATACATAACAAACGTCAAATATTTAAAAATGTGAAAGTCAAACATATCTCGTTGTGGTAATGGAGACGGTTGTGATTTAGCAACTGGATTTGTATAGTAACCAAACTGAGCTCAGCGCATAAAAAAGTTTATATAAATTTAAAAGAAACACGAGTTGCCACCCGTTTTAAAATTAGAATTATTTAATGAATTTGTTTCCAATATTGCAATCAGAAAAAAATAGTTTTTAAAATTTGAATCAAAATATATTCTCTAAAGATTTGCCACACGTAAAAAAAAATTACAAAAAAAAATATTAAATACACATATCGCTAGCTTAGAGTGAAAAGTTGCTAAGTCCCAATTCAAAAATTGTCCAGGAGAGGAAAAAAAACTTGTAAATCCATTTTTTTTCAAGTATTTCGCAAAGCAAAACTCCATACGAACCAGAGGAATTCGATCTTTATTAAAAGATTTTGTACTATTTTCGACTTATCGAAATTTCGGAGTTTTTTTTTGACTTAGCAGATTTTCGTTTCATTGAATATAAACGAGAAAATATAAAACAAGGATCTTTATCCTTTTCAAAACGATGCATTTTTAATTTCTCACGCCTCCTGTATCAAAATATGAGTTTTCATAAAAAGTGGACTTAGCCACTTTTCACTCTAAGCTAGCGATATGTAGTTGAAATCAAATATATATGTAAAATTGCCTCCAGCCTGAGCTAAGTAGATATTATCTACTAAGCGAAAAAAATTTGCAATATTGATATTATATTAAAAATTAGTTCAGAAAATTAAAAAAAAAAACACATTTATGTAGATTATTTATAAAATCTTACAAATCTAAATACTCTATGATTCTACAAGAAACCAATAAAAAGCTATGAAAATTTCCGAAACCATCGAAGATTTAAAAAATCTGAAAATATCGATTATTTTCAATTAGTTTTACAAATTTCCGAAAAGTTCTGAAAAAGCGTCATGAGATCTCAAAAGTACAAAAAATTAAGCAGTGTTCCAATTGATTCTAACGATCCTAAAAAAATCCTTAGAACCCGGTTACTTTCAATAGACTACGGAGAAGAACCCCTGAAATTCCTTGAACACTGTAAATAATGTCAAAAATCTACGAAGTTCATTAATTTTACTAAAAACAACAAATTTTATCAAATAACTTAATTACACCCTTAAATCCATAATATGTCTATAAATATGAAATAGGTTATATTCAAAATTATTTTTTATATCTTAACTACGAAAACACATCCGCTATTTTCACAAACTGAAAAATATTGCACATATTAAGTGCTATCGTTGACCTCACACTAGTGTGGTCCAAAGACAGTAAAGTCGGATTTTAATGCTCTCACCCCCTAGGATTGTTCTATACCAAAAAAATGATACCCTTATTTTTTTATTTTGAAATTAAAAATTATTTAGAGCTCAATCACAGCATTAAAAGTTTTCCCCATATTCTATATAGGATTTTTTTTTGATAGAAATTGTATAGAATTCTTGAAAATCAATATTTTTCGATCGTAAAACTTTGTTTCTCTTCAGAAGACTTTCAGGAAAAATGCCCATTATTTATTGAACCATATTTTAATATTCACTATTTTTTGTAGGTGCGCCACAAATGCAATGGGGCTTCCCATAAAAAGTCACAGTCAAAGTAAAACCATTTGCCCTCTAATATTTATGTACACAAATATCTACATATTCTCATTAAATTTATCATACATAGAAACATATGCCAGTAGATATTTTACTGCAGGCGCTGCAGGTCGTGAAATATAAAAGGAAATATGACAGCAACAACAACGGATTGAAAGGTCAGGGAATTATTTTGTAGGGCCAAAATATTCCAACAATAACAAGTAAGAAAGTCTAAGTTCGGGCGGAGCCGAACATTAAATACACGGCGCAAGTATTAAATATATGTTTTTTCACCTTTCCGAAACCTTCCGCTAGATGGTAAGCCGGGGTGTATCAATTTTGGATAAATTAGCGTCCTTAAATTTCGAAATATTGAAGTTTCAAGCATTTCTGAAATTTACCGTTATATGAGAAGCGGCCGTTATTTTAGTCCGATTTCAATAATTTTCAATGTTTTGCTTATATTTGGTAAGCACAATAACCACACCGAGTTTGGTATAAATTAGTAGAACGGTTACCGATAGACTTATATGTGATCATAAGTGGGCGGTGCCACGCCCATTTTCCAAAATTTTACCATAAACGTATTTCTTGGTAAAGAATTGTTGCAAGCATCAATTTTCAATAAATTAGCTTCAATATTTACTGATTTATCGAAGATTTTGTATTTCTCTAAATTACCGTTATATGGGATGTGGGCGTGGTTATTGTCCGATTTTTTAAATTTTCGGCCATTTAGTATGCTGTATCAAGGCCAACAACTGTGAGGAGCTTGGAAGAAATTGGTGCAGCGGTTACCAAGATATACACATGTAACCATAAGTGGGCGTGGCTACGCCCATTTTCCAAAAATTTATAATATTCTTATTTTTCGTCTTAAAATTGTTGTAAATATCAATTTTGAGTGAATAATCTTCAGTAGTTACTAAAATATCGCAGTTTTCGTATTTCCGAAAATTACCTTTATATGGGATGTGGGCGTGGTTATTGTCCAATTTTTAAAATTTTCGGCCATTTAGTATGCTGTATCAAGGCCAACAACTGCGCCAAGTTTGGAAGAAATCTGTGCAGCGGTTACCAAGATATACACATGTAACCATAAGTGGGCGTGGCTACGCCCATTTTCCAAAAATTTATAATATTCTTATTTTTCGTCTGAAAATTATTACAAATATCAATTTTGAGTGAATTATCTTCAGTAGTTACTAAACTATCGCAGTTTTCGTATTTCTGGAAATTACCGTTATATGGGAAGTGGTCGTGGTTACTCTCCGATTTCGCCCATGTTCAATACCAATCTACCTTGGATTAACAGAAACCTACATACCAAATTTCGTTGAGATATCTCGATTTTTGCTCGAGTTATCGTGTACACGGACGGACGGACAGACAGACATGGCTTAATCGATTTCTCTATTCATTCTGAGCATATATGTATACATTTGTCTATATCTATCTCGATTCGTTTTGGCTGTTACAAACAACCGTTATGTGAACAAAATTAATATACCCTTGTGCACAAGTGCGCTCGGGTATAAAAATAGTGACCCACAACAGCAACAAATAAGTAGGTATACATTATTCAAAATTTTTCTTATTGCTGCAAAATCTCTCAGACCACCCAGAGCAAAAGTATTATTCATGCAAATCAACTTACCTACATTCATTCATTCGGCTACCTTGGTGCATTTCCTCATTTGTCCGTTGTTTTATAATAAAATTTTTGATTTCTGCCATAAATTTTTTGAGAACAACTATAAATTGGCTATAAATGCATGTTCGATGAGCCACTACAGAGCACAGCTTAAGTTGTTATATACCCTTTTCAGCGCTTCCAATTCATAAAAGCTTTGATTTCTACCAAATAATTCACCATCCAAATTGGTCGACTGACATATGCACATAAACAGAGTGATATCAAATTTAAAGTACAGTTTCATTGGCTGACTAACAATGGTAAACAGTGTTGTCTATAAAGAGAGACCGGGGTGTAACAGCTAATAAAAGAAAAAGTTATATTTATGCTTTTGCAATTTCTTTGGAAGCCGTAAGCCAGCAATCGTATAACCAAACCTTAAATTACAAATTTAAATACTCAATTAATTTGCAGGAAAAAAATCTATGTTAAGATACACATACATATTTACATCTGTGTATATAACCGAAGAGATGAGGTCAACTTTGATTTGCAGAAAAGTACTATAATAGATGGACGCAGCAAAATGTGAACACTTTCTTCAAAGTCGCATTTGCGGCAGTAGGAGAAGTAATAGTTGCCCCTATTTTGAAGGAGCTGGTTGGTTATTATCACCCACGTAGACATATGTATGTAGCTGGTATGAGGAAGAGTGTTGCCTTTCTGGTGCGATTTGCAGGTTTTTTTTTACAGGAAAGCGTTCCAGGTGCCAAAAAACCTGCAAGGCAAAGCACTTTTGTGAGAGTAACTTGCACTCTCTCGCAGTCAGAAGTTGCAGGTTTTAGTTTTTGCTGTTTCGCTCTCGCTCCTCTCTTTCAAGAGAGTAATTTTGTTATTTGACAATTTTACGGGTTTTTACGCGAAATTATCGGGAGCGCAACTAATACGACCGATGCAGGGTGTGAACAGAAGACGGAACAAAGAGAGGAAAAAAGACACGAGAACAAAATACTATCAGAAAATAAAAAAAAGCAATTAAGTGATCGGGGCTAGTTCCTTCCGAATATGGAACATTTGCATGAAGTGAGAACAGCAATAATGCGACTTAGAAACCATCAATCCACGGAGGTGACGAGGCAAAAAGCCCAACGAGCGCCAAGAAGCTATTGGGATTACAACGTTCATTAAATGCTGAGTAAACTATAGAAACAGTTTCCAGCTGCTAGAACCAGTTAGCCGTGTGTTAATCTTCAAGTAATTGGACGTTTGATAATGATAGATACCAATGACCCGACTTTACTTGAATTTGAGACATAGTACTTTTGTCTAGGGATGACAAAGGATTGGTGACCTTTCACTGCCGCTATATTAGGAGGCATATAGTATGTAGGTACGTCTGCCATTGTCTGGTTTTATGGAATTTTTAATTTTTTTTGTCAGAAAAAAACGAAGCACAATTAGTACATTTTGCCATATTTTAAATGGGGCTCTTCCACTGTGCGACGGTATATTGGCTGAGCTGATCAAATTTGGCGTCATCTGAATGTACTCTGCCCAATCGACAAAATATATGAAGGAACAATATTTAGCACGTTGCTGTTGGCGTATTCAGATAACATTTACAATATCGAAAAAAATATACTACTCATGTATGGCAATTTACTGTGGGCAGTAACAATTTTTAAGTATTATCACTTTATTTATCTACGATCCAGTATTAACACAACCAACAAGGATAACTCTTGCCAACAGGTACTACCTTGGGCTTGGTAGGCATTTGAAAAGCAGAGCTCTTTCTCGACGAACAAAAATTACGATCTAGAAAATCTGTTATCATGTCGGCCCTTTTAAATGTATGGCGCAGAAGCATGGGTGATGGCGAACAAAGATGAGAAGGTTTTGTAGGCTTTCGAGAGAACTATTCTACGGCCCTGTTCGCATGGGCAATGGGTACTCGAAGAAGACACAATGACGAACTGAATAAATATACATATAACGATTGCACTGGAGTGGGCATATCGTACGAATGGAATACGACACTCCAGTGAAAATATCCTTCGACTCCAACACACGTCCATCCGATGGACAACGAAAGAAACGGCGCCCACGAACACAATGGCAGGACCAAGTCCAGAAGACTCTGTCCGCACTCGGATTGTACAATTGGGGGAACCTCGCAAAAGAATAGAGGCAATTTGCGAAGTTTTTTGGTCTCGACCTAAACCGACGAACGCTTGTAGAGCCAAACTAGAAGGAGTAAGGATGTGTTAATATATATATGTATATAATATATAAATACTCTGAAAAAAAAGAAAATATGAAGATAAAGATCAGGACCAACGTAAAGGAAAAGATAAAAATAACAATCAAAAGATAAATATAAATATAAACCTAAACATAAAGTTAAAAAAAAACGATAGACAAAGAGTCATAGAGATAAAGCCAGAGACGAAGAAAAATATAAAACTGAACAATTAGATGTTATGTTATGTTGTGGTATTATATTACGGTATATTATTTTATGTTATGTTACTTATGTTACGTTACGTTAGTTATGCTATGCTATGTTATGTTATGTTATATTAGTTATGCTATGTTATGTTATGGTTTGTAATGTTAAGTTATGTTATGTCACCTTATGTTATTCTGTGTTTATTATGGTATTTTATGTTACGTTATGCAGTGTTATGTTATGTTATATTATTTAACGCTATGTTATGTTATAAAACGTTATTTTATGTTATGTCACGTTATTTTATATTATGTTACGTTATTTTATGTTATGTTACGTTATATTATGGTATGCTATACATTATATGTATTATGTTATGTTGCTCACCGCAATTCACCTCAACTCGCCACAGCTCATTTCAAATCGCCTCATATCACCTCACCATAACTAACCTCATTTCATCTCAACTTCATTGGTTGAATTTCAACCGCCGGGCGAACACTAGTAAGCTTAAAACGCTCATCTCTTATACTACGTTTATACGCAAGCATAAGTCGCTTTAATTCATTTCGCCGCGATTCAAAACATATGTATAAACTGAATTTCAATTCGCTTTGAAATAGCGAAGTATTTTGGCTCACACTCCATTTCAAATCGGTAGTTTATTTCTCTAGACGGTTAGAAAGAGTGCATGGTGAAATAAATATAAGGTGATGTCATTTACATAACCCCACTTTTTCTGCATGCCAATTGCGGTCATGCATTTGAGGGTAGTAGAAAAAGGGGGAAAAAATTTGGATTATTTTTACTACTTTTTGGGTACTATTTCCAATACTGATTTCGAATATATACATATGGACATATATTCAAAGCTCTCGCTATCAGTGTATTTTCCTATAAGAAATACTTTTGTTTAACTGTTTAAATTCAATGAATAGGCATACAAACAAAAAAATTGTGTATTTATATCATTTTATGGATTTATTCAAATCTTTAATACGAAAATGCATTCTACATTTAAAAGAAAGTTTTTCGACATTTTCCGCCATGTGAGAAGTTTTTGAGGCGTTAAGCATTTCTTGCATTAAATTTTATAAAAATGGTTTCTAAGAACAATAACTCCTTCACAAACGCAGAACTAGGCTTTATTAAACCGCCTTTCGACAATTCATCAACCCAAGTGAACGTATTGTCCGTGGACTCCATACCAGTTAAATGAAGCTTGCGGATAATATAGCCAGCTATATACTCGACCGCGTCCTCGTGGAACTGGTCTATGTCGCTCTCTATGTTAAAATCATCTGCGGAGACGATGGAGGCGTCAGACTCGACTAGATATTCCGAGATGTAGTCACAATGAGGTATGTCTCTCAGTGGAAGCCAGTTGGTATCATCTTCGCCAACATTTCCTCTTCCAGGGAGGAGTGCTGTGTTTTGTGCTAAATTTTACATGAAAGGTACAAAATACGCATACTAATTAAATATATTACAGGAAAATCTTTTATAAGCCTATCCTACCAAGAAGATATTTTCGAAGCCGGTATTTGAATTGCATCGGTGTTGGATTATCGTGCAACCCACCCCTCGCCCTCATTGCACCGAAAAAGTTCTCCAACACATCTTGGTTCAGCCGATAGGTTAGCAAATACCGCAAACCAAATTTTTCTTGCAGACAATAGAACAACGACCGTAGAGATTCGTTGCTCATCAAAATTCCTTTCTGGAAAGGAAGAAGCGTTCTCCTACTGGTTACCTTTGCATTGAGGGCAATGGAGTCCATTGTTTCTAAAACTTTCGTCTGTTGCTCCATATCTACCCCAAATGGCCTTTTCGAAGGAATAGTTTGTATCGTGGTCATCTTTGTGTTCATTAAGTCGAACCAATCATTAATGGCGTCAATGAAGTCAGCTGTTTCTAGCGGATTATAAAGCTCTTCACCCATTTGATAACATCGCCTTATAACGCTAGCTGTGGTGTGGGAAAACAGCTGGGAGGCAAGGCTTACCTTTTGGCGACCGGCATGGTGAACTGTCAAATGTTTCTCTGTCAATTTATGTGAAATTGACAGATCTGATGCAGATGTGCAGCGCATAATTTGACTTATCGTTTGAGGACATATTATTTTGTTGCGAAAAATAAAGCCATCGTCCAAGAAATGGTTCCGAATCAGCTTTAGCAAATGCGGAGCATCCGCGAATACAAAAATTTTGTCTTGCTCTTCAGCTGGGTTCGGAAACCATGTTTTTTCTAAAAGTATACAAAAACAGAATTATTAAAAGCTACTGCTATTTTTCTGCTTATATAAAGAACACTGTACCCCTGGAAACTCCTACTTCTCGCCACAACCCTTGATTTTCTGTACCCATGTCGGATACTACTGCAACTACGGGATAGCCAGCACGAGAGAGATTAACTATAATTTCTTCTATTATACTTTTTGTAATTTTGCAGTCAAATGCATAGAAGACGGGCTGCTTCCAGGACCATTTAAGTCCCCTAGCTATCACCATTTGAACATACTTCTTCGGCGATCTCACAGTATCCGTGAGAGGATCATGTTCAAAGGCCGAAGCAATCTTCATCTCATCAAATACCAAAACACAAAGCCTGTCTACCAATTCTATTTCATTCACGGCCTCCATTGCGTCTATAACGAAGTGTAGAATTCCGTCGTCGAACTTTAGCTTTTGCAGCCACCTCGCCAATGTAGACTCCGAAGGCAGAGGAAATCCTTTCCGGTATAAATGAGTATATGCCCTTGGGCCCGCTGCATTCAATGGCAATGCCCACGCATGTCCTCATATTTCCACCGCATTTGTCTACTGGGAGTTTCTAGTTTTCGCACTTGATTCAGGGTAAAAACAGAACGGAAACTGGTCCGCATCGCCCTAAGCTCCTCGATTTCCGCCTTCATTTTAGCTGCCTCAACCGCCAACTTTTCAACTTGCTTTCTCAAGGCGACGTTTTCCCGTTGGAAACTGCTTTCGATGACGGTTCTGTTACATAAAAGTTTTATTCGCACATACATACGTATCAAATGTTATACATAAAACGTACTCTGTTTGAGTGGACGAGTTCTTAAATTTGCCACCTGGCTCATCCCAACTTTTTAAATATTCCACCTTCATTGGAACTGCTACTCCTGATAAACGCTTACGTTGGCCATAATCATCTATCTCGTAGTCTTCATCTTCGAAATGAAGCTGACAAACTCTTGCATTTGGCTGCAGTTCTACACCACACGCCTCAATCCATTTGTTCTTTTTTATTTCTTCCTTAGGGACTCTAAAAAATCTCAGCTTCGTACTTGCCCACGTTGAATGGCACAAGGCGCAGGATATTCTGTTCATTGTCTACATTATGAACAAATAATTAAGTTTAAAACTGGACGTATTAAGTTTAAACCGGGACCGTAGTCATTATAAGTAAAATAATTTAGATCAGTGGCATCCATAAAACATTTTTGGTGTAAACTAGTATAATAATAGATTTATGTTTTCACTCAAAAGAAATTATTATTACTATTTTTATTTCCATCAAAAATAATGATTATAATAAATATTCAGTTTTATTTTTCTACCTCAAAATTATTATATATAAAACTTAAAAGGCCACGTAGACGTACCACATACATAAGAGGTAGGTTAAAATTAAAAAAAAAAAAAAACTATTTTCCGCCCTTCATTTATTCTTATTAAAACAAATAAAATTAAACCGTTCTTTTTATTTAATTATATTTAACTTCTAACAAAAATAACATATCATCAAGTATGGAATTTTATTTGTATTTTTTTTCCTTAAGTTCTGAAGTATATATGCGTACTAAGTTTTTAAATAACTTAACTTTAGCGGGAATTTTATTACAAACTATATTTTCGTTACCATTTAAAACTTACACATCTAAATTCTATCTGTTATATTATTAAATAATTATACGTTTAAGTGGCTAGACCGAAGTCCCTCATCATAGTCATCATGGGTGTAAGCCAAAAACAAATAAAAAAATAAGTTACCAATTTGATTCATTGGCAATTACTAAATTCTTACCTGAAACGCAATTGAAAAATCCCTAGTTGTAGAAGGTGATGATGCTGCTGGAGTGCACTACTCCAAAAATCTGTTGGAAGAAACACAAACATAAAGACTGGTTAGGGTCTGATAATATAAATGTTTTGGATTTCATAATTTCCTACCTGGAACTTGCTTATTAAAACGCTGCTGGTAGCGCAGCTCGGCGAGACACTGCTCCGAAAATCTGTTGGAAGAAACACAAACATAAAGACTGGTTAAGGTCTGATAATATAAATGTTTTGGATTTCCTAATTTCCTACCTGGAACTTGCTTATTAAAACGCTGCTGGTAGCGCACCTTGGCGAGACACTGCTCCAAAAATCTGATGGAAGAAACACAAACATAAAGACTGGTTAGATTCTGATGATATGAATATGTTGGATTTAACAATTTCCTACCTGGAACTTGCTTATAACACCGCTGTTGGTAACGCCGCTGATGAGACACTGCCCCAATGAACAACTGTAGCCAGCTCTAAAACTTAAAGGGTGCTGTTCTAAAAACCTTTTGTGAGAAAAATACATTAGTTTGGTGAATGCATTTAGTTTGCGAAACTTACATGGAATTATCTTGAATAAATCGCTGCTTTTTGCGGGATAATAGCTCA
>NW_023458560.1:59119542-59121740 GCF_013731165.1 Rhagoletis pomonella
TGCTTGCCACATATAAGCAAAACGTTGAAAATTATTGAAATCGGACTAAAATAACGGCCGCTTCTCATATAACGGTAAATTTCAGAAATGCTTGAAACTTCAATATTTCGAAATTGAAGGACGCTAATTTACTCAAAATTGATACACCCCGGCTTACCATCTAGCGGAAGGTTTCGGAAAGGTGAAAAAACATATTTAATACTTGCGCCGGGTATTTAATGTTCGGCTCCGCCCGAACTTAGACTTTCTTACTTGTTTTATATTAAATATCTTTTGCTGCATTGTCATAATATCGAGCCAAATGGACTACTGATACACTAGAATAGAGCGGCAGCATGGTTAAATTACGACTTCGCTTATATTATCGATATTTATGTGTTTTAATCTATATGTCAGCCGCTGTGGCGTAGTGGTAAGCAGTGCGCGCTCCACTCCGCAGCATCTGGGTTCAAGCCCTGGTCAAAGCAACATCGCAAAAAATATAGAAAAAAGGTGTTTTCTTAACAGCGGTCGTCCCTCGGCAGGCAATAGCAAACCTCCGAGTGTATTACTGCCATGAAAAACAGCTTCTCATAAAAATGCAATCGCCGTTCGGAGTCGGCGTAAAACTGTAGGTCCCTCCGCTTTGTGTGACAACATCAAGGCGCACGCCACAAGTCGGAGGAGAAGCTCGGTCAAACACTAACATATGTGTAAGCGCCAATCTAGTATTATTATTACTAATCTATTTAAAAAATCATTTACAGTTTTATAGGAAATTGCCTTATTTTACGGCCTGTACTTTTTTATAAGTTACAATATATGTGCAACCTGTGTGGAGCTTACGATACAAACATATATTCAGGCTTATAAGCCTGTAATTAAACATTTTTCTACATTTAATTTGAAATAGTATGCACGAACGGATTAAAAGTAGTAAATAATTAGTACTTTTGCTACTACTTTAAAATGCGTGACCGGAATAGACCTTGTTATTATTACACCATGGCTTCATACCATGTAAATGCGCCATAAGGATCTTTCATTATGCTTTTTGACGAATTGACCTGCAATACGAGCCACATCACATAGCCGCCAGAAAGCCACTTAAATGCCTGCGAATTTTTATAAATTGCGGTTTTGCACATTAAAAGAGCAGTTATGTTAAGGAAGGGGGAAATGCAAATACATATATATGTAGGGACGTATAATTTTTGCTACAGGTTTTGACTTTAATGAGAAAATTAAATGTAAACCATCTCCTCCGCTTCGTTTTGGTTAGGGTGTGCAAACGAGCGTATGAAATTCATATTTATTATGATACTAATGTGTGAAAAATATAAATCAGTTTATTTCATTTTTTTTTATTTGCTATTAAAAAAGCGCATATGTATGCTGCACCTATGTAGAAACGGAACGGACGTGCAATATTTGTATGGCATTTCGTCTGTTTCTTGTTTTTGTAATTTTGCTTTAGCATAAAAAAGTATTAAATCAAAGTGACAGTTGGACAAAAGCGCATTTAAAGAGTATGTAGCTAAAAATGTGGGGCGATATACATACATATGTACGTACATACAAAAGTGGCGGCTTACATAAATACTATTAACTCATATCGCATACTTATTACATATAAATTTTATAGAAATTTCTCACCATGGCGATCGATTTCAGATGCATCCGGTTGGTCGTTTGTTCACTACAATTTTGTATCGCCACTGACCGTTGACCAGGTGAATATGATATACGAGAGTGCTACATATGGATACATATATGCAAACATATGTTGGTTGTATCAATGAGGTGAAGTGCATTGAATTGAATTGTAGTGTTGTAGATGGAAAGAGTTATGCATATGGTTGTTTGTACATACATATTTGTTTTTTTTACGATATTTAATGTTTATAGAAACATATAAAATCGTCAGTTCCAGCAGTACCGAAAATTTGAGACGTTCATCATTTTGCTCTCAGAGTGCAGAGATAAATCAGTCAGCTTTTTAATTTTAAGACACCCAAATTTTATGACTTGCAGATCTTACTTATGAGGGGATTACAAATAAAACGATTTAAAATGTAGCACTTTAAAAATCATCAGCGCTAAGTAAATAAATAAATAAAATCAGGCCGACAATGCATCGAGAGACTCCAGAAGACAGTAAGCGAGAGGCAATCAAAGCTTTTAATCAAAACTTTGGTGCGGGTCCGAACGCCGTTTTT